>NW_024962262.1:94134453-94330278 GCF_019238085.1 Lagopus leucura | reverse complement strand
GTAGTGTTTGCTGTCCCTTGTCTTTCCCCTTCTGTTCTTTCTCATTGCGTTATGAATGTAATAACATAGAATTAATGTGCTCATGTTTTACTGATGTGTTTCTCCCTCCATTTTTAGAACCAGTTTTCTTCTGTATATAGGTGTTGAGGGAATGAAATAGCAGGGATATGTTCTGTACTGTCAGAGCCATTTTTTACATCATTAAGGATAAACTTCTATCTAGTTGAGGAAGTTGTAGAACCTCTCTGATCACTAATGATGAGAAATTAAGTGGTAGCTAACATAAATTCTGTTGTATTTTGACACGCTTGCTGCTCCATCTGTGTGTGACTTTGAGTGGTTTTGCAGTGTGATTGGTAAGGTTAAAAAAAAAATCAATCACCACCACCAACAAAGTGTTTTCTGCAGGTGAAGACAGTGGTAATTGAATCACCAGTGAACCCAGTAAAGGTAAATGTGATGTAGCTAACTATTTATATTCTTTTGTAGGTGATGGATGTGGACACACCGTTCTGGGTCCTGAAAGTGGAACTCTTGCTTCAATAAACTACCCACAGACCTCTCCTAATAGCACAGTCTGTGAATGGGAAATTCGTGTAAAGCCTGGGCAGCTAATTCAGCTCAAATTTGGTGATTTAGATATTGATGACTCAGATTCTTGTCATTCCAGTTACTTGAGAGTTCACAATGGGATTGGCCCCACCAGGACAGAGATAGGTAAGTTATTTTCAGCTATTGTCATGTATAGGGCTTGGAAGATAGTTTTAGTACTTTTGTAACTCTTAATTTCACCTTCCCAGCCTTCACTGTGCATATAATAATCACAAGTTTTATGGTATTGCAGTTATTTTTACTGCTCTTGAAAGCTGTTGTACTTCAATTGCTTATTGGACGTGATGAGACCTTGCCTGATACGTGCATGCAACACTTTGTACAGTGCAGATTTTGACACTTAGGAGAAGTGGTGAAAAGAAGGAAGTGTTTGTTATGTACAAGAATCTTTAAGAAGGCAAAGGAAGGAATTTTAGGAATTCTGTAGTCAAAGTTGTGTTTTTACTGAGTTTCATGCCAAGGAAACTCTGCAAAACATAATGGAGTGCTGCCTGTACCTCACCAACTTTACCAGCATCTCTGGTGATGAGCTCGTTTCACCACTGTTGCTCAGCAGATGAGGTTTCTAGAAGGCCAGAGTATTCTTAATTATTCTGACATGGTCTCATTTTGTTTACTGTATTATAAAGTGTATGTATATGTCTGTTCTGACTCCATTCCTAGATGCTAAAAATGCCCTGAAAACATGATGAATTTCCACAATAGCAGAGCATCTTTGTTCATGCATACTGATAGATGCTAAATGCAGCACAGATCCTGTGATAGTTTGTGATCTTCGGACTCTTGAAGGAAACTCCATTATAATTTTCCTTTTTCTCAGACATTTCCCAGTAGCTTGCAGAGTGGCAAGAGACTGCGAGATCATTGTAAGCAGTGAAGGAGTTGCAAAATTCTGAGCATTGTTTTTAAAAAGAAAAAAAAAAAAGGCAAAGTGAAGTATATACATACATACATACATACATTACCTGAAATGCCTGCTTTCTTGTACTGAAGTAGTTCTTTTTTGAGCTCTTCATCTTGGTGTTATTAAAAGATGTCAAGCTTCAATAATTTATAATTTAAATATCTTCCATTTTCTGATGGTAAGGAATCTGTAGTTCACTTTGTACTTTTTACGATTTCATGACTGTAAAGCAGTTACTTTTCAGATAGCAGTGTGAAATTATTATCCACATCAAAGGTATTTGTAGGATTTTAAGATCCTTGATTCTTCATAAAACTGGAATTATCATTTTTCCTTTACTAACATTGGTTGTTATTGTGCAGATTCATTTACTTTTCCCTTCTTTGTCTAGAGATGTACTTCACCAGGATTGCTTTAGTGCAACTCATGTCGAGTCTTTTTATAAGAAAGCTAGGGAGATGTTAGCTTTGTTAACCCTCTTTTCCAACTGTTACCTAGTTAAGCATGTGTGAAAATAAATACGTGCTTGGAGCTGCGGAGCCAGGCTTGGTCTGAAATAGAAAGCACTGAAGTCCTTAAATGGCAAGGAACGTCCAGTTCTGATAAGTCTATTACTCACTTGTACAAGTGACTTAATGGGTTGGAGTAAATTTTCTACTTCATTTGTTTCTCTTGACTCTCGGCTGTTTCCAGCTGGTGTAGTAGCAAAGTATGTCGAGCAAATGTGTGTGGTGTTCTGCTCCTAATAAATGAAATCACGGAACAAACAATGATCTTAACAGTAGCAGATGCAGATGGTGCTATTTCTTAAATGTTTGTATCTGGAGCTGCAAACAGTGAGATTAAACAGTCATCTGAATTTGTTTGGATAGAATTATCTTCTGAATTTGTCTTTTTTTTTTTTTTTTTTTCATTCAGCATTGCTGCTGTGTTCTAATGCTGAAACATAAAACCTGGAATTCAGTGAAATCACCTACTTTAACTCCAAATTGCTTTAAAAGTTGGCTGATCAGATTTCAAATTGAATTGTTACTGGGTTAGTTCATTGATAAGCAGAGAAGGCTTCTTATGAAGCTCTTAAGGATTAGTTCTCAGTCCAAGCCTTTTGAATACTTATCAGTAAATCAAAAGAAGCTTTGAATCCTCGGTGTTAAATTTATCTCTCTTTCAAGTAAGATCTGGAGGTGTTTTGTATTAGATTTCATTGCAATCCAGCCAATAGACGTTTGCAGACAAGTATATTTATTTAATGTATTTGATGTAAGGTCAGATCTATTGGAGCGGAGAATGTAAGCTACTGTGGAGATTCACCTCTTGCTGTAGTCTTGTTGTTCAAAAGTGCTTTGGTTCTTTCAGGCACACAGACAGACAGGTAGTTTTCTGTGCATTGAATTGACAGTCATCACTGCAGTCGTGTTTTGTCCATTTCTGGCGCTTACTTTTTAAAAATACTTTGCTAAAAATCTGGAAGGAAACCAAAGAAGAGCTAGGAAAATGATTTAGGGTCTCAAAAGTGTGTCTTGCAATGAATCATATGGTGCATCTGTCTACAGTTTGTCACAGGCTGTATCTCCATGGTACGAGCAGCACCAGCTAGTTTATCCAAGCTATATTTATGTGTCCTGCTGTGTGAACTTGCCCAAAGAAGAGGTTAAATGGTGTCTTGTGGACAGTCTGACCTACTCTGAGAGGAGTTTCATGCTGGTCAGTGGTGTAAAAAGAGCCAGAGGCTGAAAATGAATTTTAAAAAAATGGGAGAAAAGAAATGAGAAAAGTAGTAGTTGGGGAAAATGCTGCAATTCATCATCATGAATTCAGTTAGTAATTGAAACTAGATTGAGGGCAAAGTGTAGGGTCTGTGTGGAGCCTTGGTAAAAGGAAACTTATTTTTTCATAACTTTTGCTGCTGACCAGCTTAAATAGTAAGAATTGGAATAAAGTTATATCTGTATAATTTTATATATTTCATTAAAGTATTACAAAATCTACTTTCTGGTTTTGTCCCGAAATACCCATGCTTTGTATGAAAAAATATCAGAATAAACAAAATCTAGATGCCTCTGATGAATGATAGGAATTTGTATTTCTAATTTAAATAGTGTTTGAGAGTGCAGTTCACTTCTTAAAGGAATTTGGCACATTACCTTAGTTCAGAACTGTTTCTGCAAGGCAGTATTCTACTCCATCTTGAAAAGGGAGCCTGGCTTTGGTGTTTTGTTTTTTTGTTTTGTTTTGTTTTTTGCTATTTTACAAGATGACAACCTAAGTATCATGAAAATGAATGAATGAATGGTAAGTTGAAACATGCAGAGCCATCTGCTGTTGGTGGTTGTCCACACAGAGTCTTAAATAGGGTTGTGTTTGGCTTATAATATTGATTGTTTAAGAGAGCCTATGGAGCAGAACATTTTCGTAACTGTCTAATGAACTGTTAGCAGTTTAGTGAAGTTTCTCATAGTAGAATTGGAGAATTCCATGTTGATTTGCCTCTCATAGCCATTCATCCAGGTAATTTCAAGTCATTTGGTAGTAATTCTTAACTTAATAGGCAGATATTATCAATATCTGATGACTCCAGCTTCTCAGTTTAAAATGTGCTAATTATAGTCGGTTTGGATGACAAGAAAAATACCCAGATGCAGAACAAGCCTAATCTGGTTTGAGGTTTTGGTTGTTTTTGTGTTTGTTTGTTGTTTTGTTTTGTTTTGTTTTTTTGTCCTGCTGAGATAGCTGCAGTACCTGTGTTAGGTGTTACAGGAGCAGCAAAAGAAGAAATGGGCCAATTGCAGGTTTATATTAGTAGAACTCAGATATGCTTGTATGTTGATGCTGAATTGCAGTGAATCATGCCTGCTGTTGTCACAAAAGAAAGAAAAGCAACTGACAGAAAGCATGAGATAATCAGCAGGGAAGAAACACTCCAACAGCTGAGGAGAGAAGGGCTTTTTTCCTCATCTGCTTCTGTACGTGATTCTTGTTGCCCCATCTTTCTCATCTTGGAAGAATGGGCTGGATACATATGGCTGGAGGTGAATGGGATGTGTTACATTTATCTGTAAGTGTTAGGGATACCAGTGTCTCTCATCCATTGGCAGTGTCAAAGTAAATATACTTTGGTATTTGCTTTAAACAGACACTGACCACATTCATTCCTATCAACTGCCTGTGTTTGGTTTTGAATATGCACCAGATGCATCGTGAGCTTATAGTGGAAGTGAAAAAAGATACTTGTTACTGAAGTTGCTTTGGGTCCATGACTCTTTTCCCCTTCTTTCCCTAGGAAAGTACTGTGGATTTGGCTTTCAAATGGATGGTTTAATAACTTCAAGAAGCAATGAAGTCACAGTGCAGTTCATGAGTGGGGTACACACTTCGGGGCGTGGATTTCTTGCAGCTTACTCAACCACTGACAAATCAGGTATTTGTAAAATCCTCATAGTTGTTCTGTGCTGATAAAGTTAGAGTGGTCTAGTGAAACCGCAGACCGGTTTCGTTACCCGCATTCTTACAAATTGACTTCTAAAAATAATGACTTATGATGCAGTCTTCCTGATATCTCTGCATAGGAAATCAAACTGTTATTTAAGTTACTGTAGTTTAAATAGGAGGAAGAAAAAGGAGAAGAAAAGAAGGGTTATCAAACCTTACCCTCAGTAAAGCAAGAATCACAGTTATCTGTTATGAATGAAAAAGCTACTCTGGATAAAGGATGAAATGCATTTTTTCCAGCCATAATCAAGATGACCGATAACTTGGAAATGTTTTCTTATCTAACTGTATATATTCTATGCACGCCCACCTCATGGCAAAATTTATTTCACTCATAATTTCCTTTACTTCCTCAACTCTGCAATCTCTCTGTAACTGCTAACTAGTTTTCAGTGTGTTTTTTTTTTTCCTTGCTTTGTTTTTCTTGCTGGTTTGTTTTGCTTTGTTTTGTTTTTCCTTGTGTTTTTTATTCTTTTTTTCTCTAGCCTCAAAAAGAGGCTGCTGTGTTTTGCATCTACTTCCACTCACTGTGGAGGTGAGTGACACACATTGTCCGAAAGGAGACAAGAATTAACCAGGAACTGCTTTTCAAAGCACAGAGCTCAGGAAGATACTTCCTGGATGTAGTTCTAAAAAGAGCAGATGAAGAGGTTTCATTTTAGAAATTCTGTGGATATTCTGATGCTTTTCTCTGTTTTGGATTGTTTGTGCTCACACACTGCACAGAAACATAAAATTTGAAAGAAGTCGTGGATCCCAGTAACGTGTCACTGTAAGATTTCCTGTGCTGCCTGCTTTCAGTATTGTTGGACTGTTACATGCTGAAAACACAGACCTGGTTATCTGGCTTACTAATGTAATTTTCTCTGTTTCAATTTGCTTTTTGTGAAAAGAGTGCATTCTTATGTCTCCTATGTAGATTCTCTGAAGCATAGCTACAAATTAAGATGCAGAAAAAAAAAACCCCAAAAAACAAAAAAAGCCATATGTTTGTAGTGCTTCTCTTCATGTCTCTGTAAGTCTCAATGTATTTTCCAGTTACTCAAGACAAATTACGAGGTCCTGCTATAACATAAGACTGACTGGAAGAAAATTATGTACACTTTAAAAAGCATGCTCAAAGCAGATGTCTTTATCACCCTCTTGACCCAGCATTTTTTCTTTCCAGACCTAATTACCTGTTTGGACAACGCAAGTCATTTTTCTGAACCAGAATTCAAGTAAGATTGCTTTTACCTCTTCTTCTCCCGCTCCCCTTCCCTCATTTTGGTCTTTTTGGTGTTTCTGTTTCACTCTATAACTTACACCTGATACAGCTTGAAAACTGGGGTTTGAGGACTTGAGCAATGAAAAGACTGGGGAGAGAGCTGAATAATGTTCACACTTGCATTTGTTCTTCATCCCCTCTCTCCTGTTTTTTTTTAATCTTACATACCATACACAGGAAGAACCTCATTAATTTGTGCTAACACACATATTACATTCCCATAGAAAAAAAAATACCACTTTTATAAATATACATTGCAGCACGTATACGTTTTAAATACTGAAATTCACATTGAAGTTATCAAAGGAGCACTAAACTCTGGAATAGGTAAAAAATTACAAACCCATTTCACAGCCTGGTGTGAGTTAATGAGGTTCTGTAGAGATATAAAATGCTTTTCTTTCTGATGGAGGAAATGCATCATTTCTCTGTTTTGTCCCCCATTTCTGTCTAAAGCAACATCAGTGTTAAAAGCTGTAGATTATCATGAGGTATGTAAGCTTTCCTTTTGGAGATCTTAAGCACTGAAGTTGTGAAACCTGCATTCCTCATTCATTTTCCCAAGTTCCAAAATTATAGGCTGTAGTTTTATTCAGTATGTGCTTAGGTCTCCAAATCCCATTGTTTTCATGGCACCTGCAAAATTGCTTCAACTTTTGTTGAGTTGATATTTTACCCAAGTTGGTTGTTAAATCTTGGCTAAAACATAGGCTTGCATCAGATGTGCAGATGTCTTTCCCTTCTTTCCAGGAGCTAGTGATGCGAGCTGAATATTTGACCCGTTCTTTCTTTTTGAATGGTCAAAGCATTGCCAGGAGCTATTGCTAAGTACCATTATTTTTCAGGTATAAATTTAAACATGCAAAACAAATAGATATGCAGGTCTCTAGTTTATAAAATATAATGTATAAATACTGCTGCCTACGAGGCTTTCAATTTATGGAAACCATGAAGTATTTATATCAATTTTATTATATTCAGACTAGAACTGAGTTACAGCTGAGACAGTTTTATGTTTTTGTCTGGTTTCTTATGTCTTTGATTAGGAGATATCCTTACGTAGTGGTAGAAGTGATAACAGTGTATTACAAATATTATAAATACAGTGTCTATTTTATAATGTTTTGAAAGAGTTGTAGCTGCATGCGTGCCTTGACTTGAATTTTTATTATTATTTTTTCTTTCAGTAAGTATTGCCCAGCTGGATGTGTGATTCCTTTTGCTGATATTTCAGGCACTATTCCCCATGGATACAGAGATGTAAGTAAACTTACTACTGTAGGCACACATTAATTGTGGTAAAATACTTCAAGTTTGATTAAAACTCATTTATAGTTATTTGTATTAGCTCTGCTGTCTGGACTCTGGAAGTTGCACCTCCTAAATTAAATGGCATGCTACTCGTGTTTTTTTTTCACAGCTGCTCAGCGACTGGTGTTTCAGTGAGTCCAAGAGGGCCCATGAAAATCAGAGGGCTGGAACATCTCTCTTATGAAGAGAGGCTCAGGAAGCTGGGCTTGTTCAGCCTGGAAAGGAGGCAGCTGCAGGGAAACCTTCTTGCGGCCTTTTGATAATACTTGAAGGGCTTATAGTGACAAGGCTTTTAGTGCAGGCTTGTAGTGATAGACAAGGAGTAATGGCTTCAAATTGAAAGAGACTGGATTTAGTCTAATTTTAGAAAGAATTTTTCTGCCACCAGGGGGATTAAACATTAGAACAGGTCACCCAAAGAAGCTGAGGATGCCCCATCCTTAGAAGTGTTCAAAGCGAGGCTAGACGGGCATTTGGGCAACTTTATAAGATGTCTCCTCTGCTGACAGCAGAGTTGGACTAGGTGGTCCTTCCAACCCACACCATTCAATGAATCCATGTTGCCATCTCCAAGAAGTGATGCAGTGTACCAGAGACTTGCAAGGCCTTCTGAGAAAAAAATGTATCAACCAAAATACTCTGATACTTCCTGCTTTGTTTCTGTTGGCTTTTTCAAGTTGTGAATTTCAGCTTTGTAGAGAGAACCAAAGTTTTTTGTTGTTTTTTTTTTTTTTTTTTTTTAATGAAGTCATCTTGCTTTTGGTACTATGATATTTTAAACAGACTTTCAATGATTTACACTGTTTACACTGGACAGCTATGAAAACAGTTACAAAACAGTTTATACTGTAGCATTAATAGTTCTATTAACTGGAAATTGAAATGTAATAATGTAGTTTACTTGGAATGTTACAAAAGAATGTACACTGGTCTTTAATATTTAATATGAACCTAAAATGTGCCGCTCTGTCATTTACTTTTTTCAAATACCTGTAAATCCTAGGCTACCTGCTTAAATAACTATTCATATGTTTAAAAAACAAAGTCACCACAGTGTAGCTGTTAAGTGTTATGTTCTGCAGTGAGTCCTTGCTAAATAGCTGCAGGATAATTTTTATGCCTATTTATAAGAAGGAGTTTATTCTCTGTATCTCATATTTGCAGCATCTGTAGGAGCCTTGCTTGTTGGAGTTGTTTCTTTTGGCCAAAATCAGGAAAAAATTTTCTATGGAGGAAAAAGAAAACTTCAGCAAATAAATCCCCTGTGACTTTCTCTTTGTATGACTTAATGGCCTGTATAAAGGGCAGAGAGTTTCCCAGAAGTCAAATTGGATGGAAAGCAATCAAATTGTAAAACACGTAAGACAAAGTTGCAGGTAGACATTTTGCTTGCATCCCTTCCTACAGATCTTAGCTGTGTACTGCTTTAAAGAGTACCCTAAATCTTGGTTCTTTTGTGTAATCCCTTGGAGGACTTGGAGCACTCATTGCTGACATCTTCTGGTGAGTGGGGAGGAGACAGTTTAGTTTACAGAATCCCCATACTTCTACTTGCAAGAGGAGATAAGAGGGAGTGGGAAACTGGGTGTTTAAGCCAGTCATGTTTACATTTATCTAGAAGCTTTTGAGGGTATTTGTGGGGTAAGGAATCAGAATCTTTGCAGGAAGGTTTTGTGCCAGTGAGCTTGAGATATAGGGGCATTTTGACCTGTAGCATAATGCAGTTATTTCTCGAGAGGCCATAGTGGAGAATGTTGTTCTGTTTTTAAAATAAGAAGAAAAATTATCCATGAAGTTTGGGACAGAGAGGCTGGAGAGCAACCCTGATGATGGGGATCTTGGGGGTTCTGGCTGACAGCATGTGGTCCAGCAGTGTGCCCTGGCAGCCCAAAGGGCCAACTGTATCCTGGGGTGCACCGGGCCCAGCACTGCCATGAGCAGCGTGAGGAGGGCTTGTCCTGCTCCGCTCTGTGCTGTGCAGCCTCAGCTCCTGCACTGGGTGCAGCTGTGGCTGCCACAGAATGGGAAGGATGTAAAGATATTAGAGCATGTCCAAAGGTGTGCTGCAAAGACAAGGAAGGGTGGTTAGGAGGGCAGTGTGTGTGAGGGGCTGGACTGAGGTCCTGTGGTGCGTTCAGCCTCAGCAGAGGAGCTGAGGGGAGGCCTCATGGCAGCTGCAGCTCCTCACAGGGAGAGGAGGGGCAGCTCTGAGCTCTGCTCTCTGGGGAGGGTCAGGGTGGGGGTTGGGGAAAGGTTCTTCACCAGAGGGCAGTGGGACCCTGGAACAGGCTGCCCGGGGCGGTGGGCACTGCCCCTGGCTGTCAGAGTTCAAGGGACATTTGGACACCGCTTTCAGACATTGGGTTTGGATTTTGGATGGTGCTGTGTGGAGCCAGCAGTTGGACTTGCTGATCCTCGTGGTTCCTTCCAACTCAGAATATACTGTGGTTCTGTGAAGTTTCCCTTTTTCTAGACAAGATCTGCTGATTTGTTTTAGGATAATTGTTGTGAGGCTTACTAGCACCCAGAGGAATGATTGGCAGGAAAATCCAGCAACTTTGTTTAGTAATAGCAACCAGCAGCATTGATTTGGAGAGCAGCTATTAAATAAAAATCCACAGTTGTTTGTTGTTTATTGGCTTAGGCAAAGCTGTGCTGCAATGCCACACTGATAATAAAATGCTGAATGTGGTTTCTGGAATGTATATGGAGATGTATCTGGGTGAACCTTCAAAGATAGCTTGGTTCCCCTTGATATTCTAAAATTCAGGTTGATCCCACATCCATCCCTGAATGAAAGCAAGGGGCTGCAGAGTGATGTGTGTCTCCGAAAGCTAAAATGTTTCAGGAGGCAGATGCCTGTGAATAGCTCTGTATAAGCCTCTCAAAACAGAGATTAAGGATTTCTAAAAAACAGAGATAAAGCTAAGTAAGAAGTTTCTTAATGTAATGATAGCAACAAAGAACATGACTTGGCAATGCAGCATTTACAGTAAATAGTGTAATATTTAATGTATTTACAGCGTGGTAGTAATGTTGTTTTTTTCTTCCCCATAAGTCGTCATCACTTTGCATGGCTGGTGTTCATGCAGGCGTCGTATCAAATACTCTGGGTGGCCAAATTAACGTTGTAATCAGCAAAGGCATTCCATACTATGAGGGCTCCCTGGCTAACAATGTCACCTCAAAAATGTAAGTGTACCTTTTACATCCTCCTTATGTTTAGCACCTTAAGTTTTGGTAGTGCCTCTTCCCAGGAGTAAATTCAGCAAGTGGAGCTGTCTGTGAAATTCTCACAGTTCTGTGGTGTGATTGTTTTACCAGATTATTTTTTAACCTCTAAACCATAAAGATTAATTTTACCAACTCTAAAAGGAGCTTTTGTCTTCCAAAATACATATCATGACCATAAATTCCCAGTGATCTGTGCAAAAATAATAATTTGTGTAGGTTATTTTTTCTAATCACCAATTTAAATCCTGTAATTTTCTTTCAGGTAAAAGAGGGGAAAATTGGTATCTGAGGCAAGCAATATTTTTCACATAAAACTTAAAATTTCACAAGCTAGTGTACAGTGTTCTGTTTTTATTTTTGGCTCTGTGTATGAACAGAGAAGAACAGAGAAGGGAGAGTATTTATCTTGGGGGTGGGGAATTGAAAGACAGGGAAACATTTGATTTTTTTTTTCCCCTCTCCAGAGCTGTCATTTTAATCCAGCCTGAACTTGAGGAATAATGTGTTTAGCAGAGTAAACCTGTCTTTTATTTTTTTATTTTTTTATTTTTTACAAAACTTTAGGAAAAAAAAATATCCAGTAAATAATAACTGCTTTGTTTTGGTAATGCTGTCAATGTTTGAAACCTATAGACAAAGGTCACTTCCCTTGGTTGTCTTTGTGAAGTGAGGGCAACTACTGTTGTCCTGAGAGGCCAGAGGTTGGGTCAGGGAGCTCAGTCAGTGTGAGGAATGGCCCCCTGGTGTGTGTGGGCAGACTCACTCTGGGAAATGGTGAGATGAAACTTGAATAGTAAAGAACACAATCTTCGCAGTCTTGGTTGTTCTGGAAATATCAGTGTGGTGAAGATGGAGATTTTTGAGAGTTTGTATGCAGCGTTTTTGGAAATTCCAAAATGAATTCCACTTAATGATTGGCATTTCCATTGAAGCTGCATATGGAAATATATTATGCTGTAACTTGTCATTTTGTCTCAGAAATCCCAAGAATTAAGTGATCAGAGGAGGCTGGTTCTTGTTACTATGATAAAGTTCATTCAAAAGGGAAGTATTTTAATGAAGTTCCTGCATCTTGCTGCGTAGATGGCTCTTTGAAAGCCTGTTACATCAGTAGAATCCTTGGGCAAGCTTTCAGGTGAAAAGAGGTTTATACTACAACTTCATCATGAATTTTCTGTATTCAGGAACGTGTACATAGATTTTAGAGGCAAGCAGTCAGATGAGAAAAATAAATGGAAGGCAGTTTGTGTCAGTTTTTCTCAGTAGCACAAACCCCATCTTTTTGTTCTCTGCAGGGGACCATTATCTACAAGTCTCTTCACCTTTAAGACTAGCGGTAAGCACTGTCAATTTTATTACATAATCCTTTCATATAAATTGCTCCTTTCATATCAATTCTTTCCAATGTATTTCTTAGTTTTTGTTCTGGTTAGTGTAATATTTTGACTGGCTTCCTCAGTAGTGCAGACTTTCTAAAACCTGCTTTCTCAGTCCCACAGGGTGACTGTCCTGACAGTCTATACTTATCTATCTTTTAATATTTTCTCCTATTCAAAACCTTTCCTTAGTAAGCTCTGCTCATCTGCAAGAAGAGATTATTATTATTTATTTTTTTCCTCTGGTCTAATCTGCTTTAAAGTGACTTGACTCCCCCACCTTAAATGCACTGCTTAAAGCAGAGTTTGGCACTTGTGAGTTACTCTTTATTTATAACAACTGTGCACTACGGAGCTTTGTTCCATATTTAGTCCTTACAGCTTTCTTGTTGCCTCCTGAGAAACTTAGCATAAATTTCAAAATGATGACTGAGTTTTCTCCCTCACTTTTTAATTTTTTTTTTCTTTCCCCTGATTTCTTGCAACTGAATGCTGTGTGATAAATTACTTTTCTCCTGAGCTCTAGAAAGGCATTTCTTGTGCTTTGCTCTGTGTGTGTGCGCTGTGTTCCACCTTGGCTGCCATTCATTTGTTCCTGTAAACATGTTCCGTGTTGATGATTGGTATAACAGATGTTGCCCCATTTTAAAGCTTACTGCTTTGTATGTTTTTGCTTTCTGCCAATTGCCTCCTTTTCAAACAGAATAGCTGCAGTTTTCTAAATGGAAGTCACTTAATGTGCCATCTTTGAATGAGTGGTGGAAATACCATGAAGACAGTGGGCTGGTCTTAGTCTCTTAGCTGTTTTAGTAACAATACAAAGAATGCAACAAAAGCACTGGGACCTTGTTTAATCAAGAAAAAAGAAGGGGAGTCATGCATACATTCCCAGAAGTAAACAAACGCTTTTCCTAATATATTAATAAAAGTGATCCAAATGGGGAGATAAATGCAGGAATCTGATGGGCACAAGTGTTTGAAGGTGGAAACTTATATAATGAAGCAAAGATTGGAAAATGTAATTCACATCCAATGATCTCTCTCTTAGACCTTTAGAAAAGCTAGGAGAAGGAACGCCTGTCTAGTGACCTTATGGTTGGAGGATATGAAACATAGTGATCAGGGGAGCATTTCTTGTTTGTTTTTGTCTTTCAAAATGTGATCTGACAGGCTGTATAAAAGTTACTCAGTGGGCTGGGAATGTGAAGAGATGGGACAAAATGCCACCTGGCTTTACCACACAGCAGGTTGTGCAGGTTAAGATCCTTTTTTGATTACTAATTTTTCAGCGTGAGAAGTGCTGATCTGGACAAAAATGTGGAATTTTGGAGAAGCATTTAACAACTTATTGAACAAGCAAGAGATGTAGATTAAAATATATGTGTCTGAATGGGCTTGGAATTGGCTGAAGGAAAAAAGAGGGTTTTGTAGCGTGCTGTAAGGACAGTTATCTGATTATGGTAGTATTACCAGTGTGGTTTTTTCACAGTAGTTGATGTCATGACTTGGTACAAAATTGTGGTGTGTGTTAATACTAGAGATGTGGTCAGTGCAGAGGAAAATGGAACCATTGTACATGAAGACCTGGCTGCCTTGGTGATTTGAGTAACAGAAGCTAAGTGAAGAACCACAGAGCACATACAGTGTCAGTACACAGACTCCGCTGTATTTCTGCTTCACATTGACAGCTTCTTAGGTTGCAGTGACAGATGGAGGAAAAAATTCGAGTTTGAGTAAGTGCTCAAGTGATCTTGTGCTGCAGCAGGTGATGTACATCCAGCAGAGGCAACAAATGAGCAAATGGCTATCAGCCACAAAGATTTTTTTTTTTTTAAATATTATTTTTTTAAGCCATAAGAATGTAGGATGTAGGAAGGAACTTCTAGTAGGAGTGGTAACAGAACATACCGTTAACTTCAAGGATGCGTTTGAACTGAGGGGCAGAATTGTCACGTTGCTTCCTACATTCTTTGGAGTTTTATTTGAATTAACGTTATGATACTGAGGTAGGTTTGAAAACCAAAAGTTAAATAGGCTCCAAAAGGAGTGAGTGGCCAAGTAATCTCTTTCCCATTACTGCACCAACCACATGATAAACTCTTAAACCACAACAGTTCCCCCAGAGCTTCTCTAGTGCTCTGTGTGGAAGGTGATTGAGAGAATATCCACATTATTCTTGCACAAGTGTAAATCTTTCAATACTGAAGATGAGAAGTTTGGTTCCAGCATGACTGGAAGAATGCAGAAAACATTGTGGGGTTTTTTTTAGTAGCATTGTTACAGAATAAATTTAGATGGCAGTGTAATATTTGCATGGCAAGTAAGATCACTGTGTGGCTTGGAATTCTAAGTCCTCACCTTTTCCTTTGCTCAGGTTGCTATGGGACGCTGGGAATGGAATCGGGGGTAATCTCTGATTCCCAGATTACGGCTTCATCTATTCTTGAGTGGCCTGACCAAACAGGACGAGTGAACACTTGGAAACCTGAAAATGCCAGACTGAAAAGGCACGGGCCTCCTTGGGCTGCTTTGGACAGTGATGAACGTCAGTGGCTGCAGATAGACTTGAATAAAGAAAAGAGAATTACAGGTAAGTTACATGGATTTGGCTTTTAAGCAGCCTTCAGAAAGTTTGGTCACTAAAATTTTTCTTCCAGTGTTTAGTCTCAGGTAAAATCTGGATGTTATTGAATTACCATTACAACAAATTTGTTTCTGTGTTCTAGCAAATGAACCAAAGAGCCTAAAGATGAACAGGTGGAGTTTCATGGTAGAAAAAACCTCCTTGATCGGAATTTGTTCAAGTGTTTCCTGTGTTTATATCGGATCCTTGATACTTGCCTGTTCCTGCTGTTTTATTGAGGGTCCAAGTCCATATCCAGGCAGCTCAGTCCTCTGGTACCTCCAATATTGGGTGTATTAGGTTTCCAGGTTTCCCCTGCTGCCCTCTACAGCCATAGCAAATCCAGCAGCAGAGGTGGGAGTAGTTGCCATGCTCTGCAGTAAGCAGCTGGCAGCCTCCCCTGCATGCAGTGGTGCTTGAACTGCAATTCAGGGTTGCATGTTCAGAGGTAATCCTTGTTGGAGAGCGTGTTTGCAGTTTGACTTAAGTCAAATAAAGTACCTAATAGTAAAAATAAAGTGCCTTTTAGAATCCTGGGCTTTAAGATTTTCCCCAGACATCCCCTTTGATCAGTTTGGGTTTGTCTTGCTCTCAAGTGCCTGAGCTGGGCTCTGTGAATGCATCTGCATGCCCTGCTATGTATCAGCACCTGGGTTTCCTGTCATTAAACATCTCAGATTTACCTCGGTCCTACCTCCCTGGAGACTATTTGGATTTTACATTGGTCCTCCCATTCTTGTGCTAATAACCTTCTGCAAAACAGCTTTTCTGGGGAGTCTCCCCACAGCACTGCAGTGACTGCTTTAGGAAGCTGCAGTTCTTTCAGTGGTGCTTTTAGCTTGGCAATACAAAAGCAAGGAAGAAAAATGATACCTTTGCACATGGATAGGCCATTTCTATCAAGAAATGAGGGAGAAATGTAGATTAAGACATAAAAAAGTAAGTAAAATGAGAATTAAGTCACTGTAGGAGTTTCAGACCCTGACACCTTGGATAAACTTTTTGTAAGTGTAACTGGAGCAGTGGAAATTCTAATTATGAAACTCTGGGTTAAGAAGCTGATATATTTTTTTACAAATTGGTAGCAGTTTTTTTGTATAACTGGACACCTTCATTTTTATAGGTATTATAACTACTGGATCAACCTTAGCAGAGTACTACTATTATGTCTCATCCTACAGAATTTTATATAGTGATGATGCACAAAAGTGGACAGTATACAGAGAACCTGGCATTGATAAAGATAAGGTAAAAATACCATATACTTTCTGGGAATACTCTGTGGAGATTGTGCAATTGTAAGTAATAAGTATGACCAGCTTGACCAGTTGGTTTTGGTGGTTTTTTTAATTTAACTTTTCGGTGTGATATTGAATCATAAACAGTGTCTCTGCAGAAAGGAATCGGAAAAGGATAGAAGACTGAAACGCAGAGATGATTTTAACGATGATTTGGAAGTGATAATATTCTGGACAAGAAACTTCTATTGCCAGCAATAAGCACTCGCTTCCGGCAGATGGCAGCATCTCCTGGTGACCTGGGCTGTTTTGAAGAGATTCCCAAATCGCTGCTTTCTCTGAGCTTCACAATCTGGAGAACTGGAAAGGATTTCAAGTGCTAAACTGAATGATTCTATCTGTCTTGTTTTATTTCCAGTCCTCCTGATGCTGAAGTGAAAGGTGGAAGTATCTTTTTTTTGTTAAATTAAGAGGTTTCCAAACACTGAACACAATCGTAGTGGGAAACTTTTTTGAACTGATGTGATTTTATTGTAGAGACTGGTCCATCTCCTTGAGCCTACACAACTATCAAATTTCTAGTAAGAAGGCCTCAATAAATAACTAAAATTTAAAAATCCAGCATCTTTTGCTGTTTTTTGAGTGCCCTTCTCTGGCTGTAAAATACAATCTCAGCTAGCTGCACAGATGGAGGCTACATGTTTGGCTCTTGTTGACTGAGCTGCTTCCTTTCCTTGCAAGTTCTTGAAGCAAACAAAATGTGAAGCTTGAAGCTATAGGTTAACAGATCCTTTCTGCACTTTTTTATATCTTTAGGTACAATGTGCAAATGGTCAAACATACTCAAAGTGCCAGCTGTGAAAGAAAATACTTAGCACAAAAAAGGGACTGATATTGAGGCTTCAGAATATAACAGGTTTTCCCTTTGTCTGGCATAATCTCATTTGATACAGCTTTACTTCTGGTTGTATGTGCATGCAGTTTTCTCCCTCTGATTTTTACTTAGCTTAGGAGTTGCAGTTCCCTGTTCTGATTTTTTTTTTTCAATGTCTGAAAATTCTGTTCAGGAGACCAGAAAGTTTTCCAAGACTCCAAGACTTCTTGTGATCTTCTATGAAAAGAGCTTTTAGAGGTGCATTAGTGCTCAAGAAAAGTCCTTCTAGCATCGTTATATTAAAAAAATATATTAAAAAAAATGCTTGTGAGGGTGGTGAGACATTGGAACAAGTTGCCCAGAGAGACTGTGAATGTCCCAGTCCTTGGAAGCATTCAAGGTCAGGCTGGATGGGGCTCTGAGCAGCCTGCTCTAGAGGGAGGTGTCCCTGCCTATAGCAGGGAGTTGGAACTACATGATCTTAGAGGTCCCTTCCAATCCATTCTATGATTATAGCTGACACTAAGGATTCTTGTTGCCTTCATTCTTACATGCTCAACCTCTGAAACCAGAGTTGAAAACTGTCAGTGTTGAGAGAATCATAGACACAGAGGTGTTGATTTCTCTCATCTCCTGTGCCTTTGTTGCTGGGGTACCAAACTGAGCACTGGCCTTCCTTAGCAGGGGGAACTGGCACAACACCAGGCAAACCTTTTTCTGTTCTTAACTAAATTGACGTATTTGTTTGATCAGTTGGTGCTTTCAAACATAAAGACAGTCACTGACTAGGTAAGGACAAACCAAAACTGAACATTAAGTAGCAATATTAATGGGGGTTGTGTGTCTCCTAAGAGCAGGGATAGGCATGTTATGGAGGTCAGGGAGCTAAGATGCTGCTTAAAGGCTGCTGCGAGATTTTCTTGGTTTTGGCTTTTGAAAGGCCAGTCTCCTGCACTGTCTTTTTGTATATGGTGTACAAAACACCAAAGCACCTTCCTGCTTCTGTACAATTTGGATTGTGTTTACCTAGTAGTGCGAGTGAGCAGAAAAATCCTACATCTCCATAGCGTTTATTTTTCAGGTTTGTGCCAGTAAGTGCCATGACTGACTTCTGAATTACATCTTGAAGCATCAGTATCAATGCTTTGAAAATAGACATTGCTCTGTTACAGTCCCCTCTTTTGTGATGCGTTGCAGATTTGATGAGTTCTTTGTGTGTGAGACCCAGCAGTGAAGGATCAGCTTTAGCTCATTCTTTAGGCAATTTCTGCTCGCTTCTTATTGAAGAGTTTTTGACCCAGAGATTTCGAGTTGTTAATGTGTTTTGCTTTTTTTTGTTGTTGTTGTTGTTGCAAGTCATTGTAGACAGCAACCACTAGAGGACAGTGTGATTACATTAGACTTTAATTCTTCCTAATAGATGCCATACCCATTCACAGGACAGACCATTCTTTAGCTATTATGCAGTGTGAAGACTCTGATAATACTTACTTTCACATTATCACAACTGCTTGCTGTATTTGAAGAGCAAGTGCAAAACACTGAGAAAGAACTGAGTTAAAATTATTTTTATTGCCATACAAACTCAGCATTTGTGTAGCAACAGGGGTTGCCTGGGTCACATCAGTACACTGTTTCTTCTCTGTTTACCTTCCTCCTGTCTTTGGAGGAAGGCAGAGGGTACCAAGCATCAGTCACACACTGCATGCAGAAACAAAGCCAGTATTCCCTTCCAACCCCTACAATTCTGTGATTCTGTGATTCTGTGATTCCCATTGGTCTGCACACACACACCATTCATTTCTTCAGCAGGAGGCAGGGTGAGTGGGGATGGTCAGGCAGCAGCACTGTTCTGGGTATGAAATACTGTTAGCATTCCCTACAGCTTACTTTTGCTGTGTGAAATATCAAAATTGGTTTTAATTACTCAGTATTATATTTGTGTAACATAGTATTTGTCTTTTTTCTTCTTCTTTTTTCTTTCCTAGGTATTTCAAGGGAACACTGAATTGTACCAGGAAGTTCGCAATAATTTTATCCCACCTATTATTGCACGATTTGTTAGGATTAACCCCTTAAAATGGCACCAGAAAATTGCAATGAAAGTAGAACTGCTAGGATGTCAGTTCAGTATAGGTAAGGCAACTGAAAACTTTCCCATTCTGTGTGTAAACAGAGCAATTGAAAAAGTGTTTCAAGAGACACTAGTTGCTTGCTCTCCTGTTACTGATCCATAGCTTTTTTTGTTCATTATACAAAATGAACTGAAGTTTTATAACAAACTGTTCCAGCTCTTCTCTTGACGGGGAAACATGTAAAGCTAGCACTTCAACAAACAAACAAACAAAAAAACCAACCTCATTTCTAAATACTTTTCTCTTCAAGTCCGTGCTCCCAAAATCTCCATGCTGCCTCCCCCACCGCCTCAGGACAACACCAACAAGGTTGATGACATCAGTGAGGACTTCATCCATTCGGTGAAGACTTCGTTGCAGACAGATAAAACGACTTTCACACCTGAAATAAAAAACACCACAGTGACTCCAAGCGTAACCAAAGGTATCCATGCTTGAGCAGTAGAAATTTGGGAACTGCTTACAGTACTTTGCAATATATTAAATATGCTTTCTGAGTTTAATTTTGCTTGTCAGTTTTTATATACTGTAATAAAACATCAATCTTTTTAATACTTGCCAATGTATTAAAGATTCAGATGCTAAAAACGCTCAGTTGCATACAGCATGTGGAAACAAAACTAGTATTCTAAGGGATGTAAATATTATGTTGAAAACGAGTTTAACTTTTAATTACTTAAAGAGCTTTTCTCAAAAGGAGAAGTTGTAACTTGGACTTCCCTTCAGAGTTAGAAGTAACTTTGTCATTTTAATCTGATAATTGCTTAGGACAAGACACTTAGATATAGATAGTCTTCTGTTAATCAGTCCCATTGGCGTGAAATTTGAAATACACCCGGTGCCATCATGTTGTTTATTAAAGTTGTCAGAAAGAGAGCAAGAGCATGGCAAATGTAGGCATTGGTGAAGTGTCCTTTGGGAAGCAGCGGACAGAACATGCTCTCATGTCACACGTAAACCCAGATAGACAAGTAGTGATTGTTAGGATATTGTGCTATTTACTTCTTGTAAGAGGTTCAGACTTCAGTGGTTGCATACCCCTGGGCTCTTGGTATTCCATGTTAATGATAAAATACCATTTTCCTGTGAGAACCATGTATTTGTAGTGAAACAAAGCTATTTATTCTGTTGGAAAAGCTTTCAGAAATGTTGTGTACATGTAAAAGAGAGAAGACAATAATTGCTGTTTAAACTGTGTGAGCATCCAGCAGGGTAGCTTAGCAGGGGGACCCAGTGTGATAGATGCTGTACCTGAAAGCTACATGTTTTACCCAAGTAATTTTCAAAATAAGAACTGATATATGAGAAGCACTTCTGTCTGACACCACTTAATTTAATGGCTTTCAGATGTGGCGTTGGCAGCAGTTCTGGTTCCAGTGCTGGTGATGGTCTTCACTACGCTGATTCTTATCTTAGTTTGTGCGTGGCATTGGAGAAACCGGTAAATGAATGGATTAATGAAAGTACTTGAGTAGAATGTTGGTCTGGTGTGTGGGAATGAAGCACTCTGCATGTGTTGCTATGGGAACTACACGATCCGCACTTCTGGAAGGGCTTTTTTTCACTCTTCTCTTTATGAGAAAATGTTCATTTGGAGAGCAAGCACAATGGAAGTGCTTTTTGTAAATAGTTTCCTTTCAAGTGCTTTTTCTGAAAACTGATTTCTCCAGTAGCAGCAGACTGGTAGCAGCAGGCCGGGTTGCTGGGGCTTGGGCTGTGAGCTTGAGAAGCAGTTACAGCCGAGGTTGCTGAGCACGGATGCGCTTCTGGTAGGAAGACTGGCTAAAATACTCTGTCCTTTTCTCACAGCAAGAAAAAAACTGAGGGCACCTATGATCTACCTTACTGGGATCGTGCAGGTAACAACATGATCTTATGAAGTCCTTTACTTGGCGTTCTTAGTGCAATGTTTTCAAACTGTAGTGATGTTTTCCACCAGCAGAAGCTTCTGTAGTGCTGACTGGTGGAGATGGAGGGACAGAGAGCACAGAACTTGCTTGCTGATGAGACTTGGCTTTTTTGTTCTCTGCATTTTTATAAGACATGGAAAATATCTCCAGTTCCAGCGTACAGTGTCAGTCTTCTTTTTTAAGTAAAACAAGTTTAGAGCCTCTTAATTGCATGAAGAGGGGAAAAATCATTCATGAGGAAACTTGGTAAATGTAATAGTCTTTTATTTCTGGTACTTCTTTTGTGCTGGAAAAAAAACATTTCATCTTGGTATATGGAGCTTGTCAAGTTTCTTCTTCTCCATTGTCCTTGTAACAATGTGGGATTACTCGTATCCCAAGAATCCCCTTGTATTCCCTGGTATGTTTTCTGCCTTCCCATTCTTGTGCCTCATTAACTTCAGGTCAGACAATTCCACAGAGCTGCTCTTTGAAGGAGTCACACAAACTCTGGTGCTGCAGCTTAAAGAGCTGGTTTAGCTTTCACTGTCTGCATGACTGACTATGCTTCATTTTTCTGACCTTACGCTACAGAATAGCCACATCCCTGTCTTTGTTCTCTGGCAGTCTCATGTATGGCCTTGTTCATTAGAAAAGAAACCTGTTAATGAATTTATTTTTCTTTATTACATGTCACAGCATAGTTGCTTTAGAATGTTAAGTGTCAAAGTCTCCTGTATTCAAATGATTATGGTGAATACACTATATGTATTTTTTTTTCACGCTGATTTAAGTTTAAATGTTCAGTGCATGAGTCTGTTTTAAAAGGAGTACTGAAATTGGGCAGAATGCAATATTACAAAAATGTTGCTGCAGTTTTCTGTGGGACCTCTGTTTGTGCTCTCCCCACAGGCTTCCTCATACTTTTAACACTGTTCTGTGGTTTTAAGTCTGCTCGTTCTTGGACTTCTTTGCCTACAAGATGGTTTCTTACATCTAAAATAAAATGCATTCATGGACAGCGTAACCAGGATGGCTTTGGTTACTCAGTGAGAGGGATGGAATGACTGCAGCAAAGGCAGCCTTCTCTCCCAAGAGCTTTCATGACCACAGTCACTCCTTATCAGCCTTTCCGAAGTTAAAAAATACTGAGTTTTTGCAGATATTCACCAATTAGCTTCTTTTAAACAAAATGAGTGAGAAACATTAACAGTCCATTAATTCACATACTCCTGGGTTACAATGTTGTGTAAATACTTGATTTATAAATCGGCCTCGTTACAAAGTAAGACTCTGTAGCATTTTCTGTGTTGCATTCTGCAAACTTACACCTGTGCTGGGTAGGAGCAGCACTGTGATTAAGGGACACAAGGGGGGAAGTAGTTGCTCTGCCCCAGCACTGCAGCAGAACCTAATGACTGGTAACAGGCAGTTAACTCACGGCGTATGACATTTCAATAGCTTAACAATTAATTAGTATCTGTGCTTATCATTTTTATTTTTTTTTAACTGCGTGAAGGGTGGTGGAAAGGAATGAAGCAGTTTCTCCCTACCAAATCAGCAGAACATGAAGAAACTCCTGTACGCTACAGCAGCAGTGAAATTGGCCGCCTCAGACCAAGAGAAGTTCCAACAGTGCTGCAGACAGAATCTGCAGGTACTCTTTTGTTGTTTTCGCAGGCTATGTGATAAATACACAAAATGCCAAAAAATGGCAGAAATGTGACTGCATTTAATTATTTCGTGTTTACTTGGGGGAGGTGAAGGGAAATGAATAGAAATGAATGTGCTGATAAACACATATTAAATCGCAGACTTTTTCAGATCTGTTCTTTGAGTGAATCCCATGAAAGTATGCATTAATTGACTGGTGATGTGCTGGGGGTAGACACTTCTCCAGGTTACAGCAGTAACTGAAAGCTGCTCGTTTTAAATGCCATAATGAGTGCAGTTTCTTTAGCTGTGTTTACAAGCATTGAAAATAACTTCTCACATTATGCATAAATCTGATACGTGGCATTTGGTTCCCTACACTGACAGTCTGATTAAGCCATATGCTTGGTCTGGAAAATCAGTTACTGATAACAGCATGCGCCCTTTATGGTAAAACGGCCATTAGAGGAAGATGGCTGACTACCTTTGATTCTGTGCTGACGGTGCTGATGGCAGAAGTTTGCAGATGTACAGGAATTACAGCTTTACAGCATGCAGAAGTAACGATGTTCTCTTTTTGGGCGGTGGGCTGATTTTGGGTGAGCTTTTGTTTCTCAGATTATCTGTCAAACTGCAGTATCTCAGCTGCAGCTGGCTGTGTGCTGGCTCCCCTCTCAGAGGACAAACCCTCCATGCCGAAGACCACTTCTTATCCAGTACCAGACAGGATAATTCCACTCACTTTTAAGCTTTCAGGGAAGCACGTTTGAAAACACTTAGTTTAGAGCAGATATTCAACTTGAGCAATAGTAGCTCACAAGGGAAGAATGATAAACCTGAGCTATCAGGTGCTGTCACATAGACACATAGAGTTTATGCTCTATCTGTTGGGCGAAGATTACTTCTTTTTTTCCCCACAAAGCACCTCAGTACAACAGACAAAAACCAACCAGTACTTTGATCCAGGATAATACTCCTTGGGGTGTTGCTGACAGGATGTGTTGAATGTGTTGCTGCTGTAAGGAAAATATCCAGTAAGTGCATTTTTACTTTGTTTTGTTGGGGTTTGTAATACAGAGTATGCTCAGCCTCTGGTCGGCGGCATTGTCGGCTCGCTTCATCAGAGATCAACCTTCAAACCAGAGGAAGGAAAAGAAGCAAGTTATGCTGATTTGGACCCTTACAATTCACCTATACAAGAAGTTTATCATGCCTATGCTGAACCACTGCCTATAACTGGACCAGAATACGCAACTCCAATAGTCATGGACATGTCCAGTCATCCCAGCACACCTCTTGGCGTTCCTTCTATTTCCACCTTCAAAGCAGCAGGGAATCAAGCTCCTTCACTGGTGGGAACTTACAATAAGCTCTTGTCCAGGACAGACAGCGTGTCCTCAGCACAGGCACTGTATGACACACCAAAGGGACAGCTGGGGCCAGGCACTGCTGACGAGTTGGTGTACCAGGTACCGCAGAGCACAGCCCATTCCATCAGCAGTAAAGATGAACCAAGTTAGCTCATGTATAAGGTACATAAGGTAGGATGATGGCAAACACGGCTTGTTTTTAAAAGCCGGTTTCGTAAAGCTGACGGATTCATTTTTTAATCACACTGTTTTGATAACTGTTAATCTTAAGTAATACAGTGTTGAGCCAAAAGATGTATTATTGGAAATCTGGGAAACCAGTCATTCTGCCTTTTCTTAAGCTGCATTTATAATTGGGAGCTCTGTTGTTGTTTTTTTTTTCACTACTGTACAGTTATCTGTCAGGCATGACAGAAGGTCGCTTCAAGATTAGCTTCAGAAAGTCATAGATGTGAATGAAATTTGGAGAAACAACTGTTGAAAGTATGAAAGATGGTATTTTTTTTGCTAATGGTACTATTTCTGGGGAAAAATAATAATCCACAATCAAAACTTCAGACTTTCAAAAAGCTGTAGGCGCTGGCATGAGTTGCCCAGAGAGTGGATGGTGGATGCCCCATCTCTGGTGACATTTAAGGTCAGGTTAGAGGGGCTCTGAGCAACCTGATCGAGCTGTAGGTTCTCCTGTTCACTGCAGGGAGATGGACCAGATGAGTGATGAGGGTCCCTTCCACTGAAACAATTCTACTGTTCTACGATACATAGGTACTACAGCGTCTAAAATTCATTTTACCCTATAAAACGTGTGTACAGCCTTGAACTTCCATTAACTTCATGACATAAAAATAGTCATGATTGTAAATTATGTTAATTTTGGCTTTTGTTCACAGGACTGGGAATCATGAGCTATGTGTTCCTTAGAAGTTTCCTATCATTTCTGTTAGCCTTCTCAAACTAGAATTTGCTGTCTGTACAACCCATTTTCTTTTCTGCCTCATGTCTTAAGCCACTCAGCCTTTGTGTCCTGGTAGGGATGCAGCAGGTACAGTCTGAAGTCTTACAAGCAAATTACTTTGAAACTGCTTTCATTTATTCCCTGCTGAGTAAAGGCTGCTCTGACTGGTGTCTGCCTTCAGTTAAACTTCTGCAAGAAGCATGCAGGCATTCAAAGTGACTGAGATGTTCCCTCTCCCACAGCAGTATCTAGTGTTGTAGATTACGAGGTGAGCATATTCAAAGAAAGATATGTACATACTTTTGCGAGTGCTTGAAGAAGCACACAAATATTCTAAGGGTGCATAGTTTGTGTAAATACATGCATTTAGCACATATGGTACTTTTAGCACAATTGGAAATCTTTGGTCCTAGAGCTTTTCTTATGATTGTTTTTATTAAAGATCTTGGACTCTTTAATGCTTTTTACTGAGAACAATTGCTGTCCCAAAGAGTGTCATTTTAGAAGCATTTAATTGAATTTATATCTTTTGAATGTTCCAGTTTTCTCTGCAATGAAACATGGCAGTCAGTCTTCTACTGAAGATTGGGTAGACTAGTTTTATCTCAGTAATCACAAAACGAGAACCATTTGGATGTTGTATTTGCCACTTTTTTTTTCTTTAACCTTGTTAGAAACAAAGCACAGCTTTTTTATCTTAAGTAGTAGAAAAGAATTCTTAAATAGCTTTATTTTTATTGTAACAGCACTGGTGGGAGGATGCTGAATTAATTTATAAATGTGAAAATCCCTAGCTACACATTAGCCCAGTTTTATGGACTGTAATGGTTACCGTTTGCTTCTGTAACATAATTTGTCAGCTTTGGTGTTGCCCATGGGCCTGACACGAGGTGGCTCCCATCCCCATCGAAGCCAAAGTCATGTACAAGAGAACAGCTACTGCACACTTGTACTGAGCACGTGAGTCTTTTTGCAGAGGCTTTATATAACGCTGTGAACCAGCACTTCTCGTGGTCTATCCACCGCCTAGAACATTGCCACCTACACTCTGCTGCCTTAAAACTCAATTCTATATTGTTCTGATTGTAAGAATGGGAATGTTTTTTAGAATTGGGAGCCTAAGCTCTCAAGTGCTCTTGCCTCACAGCAGTTATAACTTTGACATTATGGCATTTTATTTGTAAGGGCTGAAAGGCTGGTTGGTTGCACCGAGCTGTGACATACGTATTCCAATTCACTTGAAGAAACTTTTGAACGTTTAGTCTTTGAAACAAAAATATCTGCGTGGATCACACCGATTTAAGTAATCCAGTAAAATTAATAAACAGTGTTGGAAATCTGCATTTTATTTTTATTGTAGGCCAGGTATAGCGTAACAATAGGTGCAACTGTAGGCTAAGGCAGTGTAGAGAGTGGGTTTTGTTCAAGCAGCCATGATGCAGTTTCATTATCTGAGCAGCATGAGTTAAGAATGGAGTTAGATCCTCTTTATGAAAGAAAACGGCCTCATGCTTTGCTCACTGCTTTCAACATTTACATTGTAAGTTGGAATTTCTCATAGTTGGGTTTAAAGTGTATGCTGCAAACTGTTAAACATCAACTCCCAGATGTAAACTGTGTGACAGACCTAAGAGTGATGTTCTCCCATGTACAATGCAAGCAGAGGTACAATTAATGGGTCTCATTTTTACATGTGAAGCTCTATGGATATAAAATGTATTTCAGCCTTCTTTGGCTTGATTATGTTCTTACCTCAGCATGTAGCGTAGTTGCTCAGTATCTGTATATGTTGCTAGAAATTAGACTGTATAAATAGTGAGGTTTTTTAATGTATGTTAAAAAGTATTTTAAATAAATTGTACATACCTAGTATGCTCAGTTTGTGTTTAACAACCTTTACTTTCATCTCTGTATCACTGCTAGTTTGTACTCCTTCTGGGGCTGTGACCTGCCCCCACAACAACATGGCACTGGCACCACAACAGTGCTCAGAGGAAAACTCCCCACCACATCACCGCCCATAGCAGCCAGCTCTGGCACTTACCTGAGCTCGTGTTGGGGCCCGAGGTTGCTGCTGATCTGAAAACCTCAAAACTGGTGTCAGTTTTCTGCATGTGAAAGGGAAAGAAGCACTGTTTGGCCCCACATGCAAGGACAGCACTGCATGTGAAAGTGGGAGAGGGAGTCCAGCCTCCATTCACATTTAACTGGCAGAAGCCTGGAACAGCTTTCAGCCATACAGCTGTCTGTGTGCTGAACGTACCTGGAATAACCGTGCAAACAACTCTATGGCCAAAGAACTGGAATTCCAATCTACCTAAATACAAACTCAACACAAAATAAATTACGTGAATTCTAAGCTTTTTTTTTTTTTTTTTTTTTTAAATCTTTTCTTGGTTAAAGTCACAGAGTCCAACACAGTCATTCTGCAATTGAAGAAGAAAGGAAAATCTGCAGTCACATTCCAGACTAACACAATGCCTTTCTCTAGTCACAGTAACCATAGAAAAAAGAATAAACATAAAAAAGAAGTAAGAGTACAGGTCTATTGTCATGGTGCTTTAAGATATCATAGGGAACAGTTGGTACCTGTGATGGCTGCAATGGTTACTGTGTAAAGGCAGGCTTTTCTTAGAAGAAATCAGGCTGCTACACAAAGACACCAAAACAGCAAATGCCAACTCTGTTCCACTCCCTTACCTTGATTAAGAGAGCTGGAAAGTGCTAAGCCCATGCAGCACTGAAACCATGCCTGAATCCAGACTGAAGCCTGAACCAAAAGTAAACCTACAAGGACACATGGGATTTATGGGGTCTTTGTTTGGTCTCACTCAGTCACTTTAAAATTGTTCCAAGTTTTTGAACTGAAAACACTTCTGCTCTTTTAAAGGGTTCATCGTAATTAGAGGTGTGGGGAAATCCAACACAAAGCGCTACCCTAGTGCAAAGCTTCTCCAGAATTTGCTGTAGTGTTCTCTTTCAGATATAAGAGCATATAACACACCCAAAAATGCAAACTCGTTTGTATATGTGACACAGGTATAACAGAATATATTTGGAATTCAGTCGGGGTTGCAATTGCAGAATTAAAAAGAAGGTTGTTCAGACACAGAAGATCCTTCAAACAAACATCTGCTTTTCTCTTCAGATTTTAGGAGGATGATTTCAGAACAAAACTCATAACAGGAAAAAGAAAAAAAAAAAGAAATCCCAGAGAAAATCCCTCAGCTGTGCCATATCACAAGGTAGCTTATCCCAGCACCTCCTGCCCAACAACTCAGAGCAACTGGAAGGAAAAACCTGTATGTTTCAGTAATGCCCAATCATCTCTCCACTGTAAGAGGTATTCCAGTCTCAGTTTATGCCGTAATCCAAACACTAGTTAATGTAGAAAGGTACCCAGAATACAATGGAGTTTGAAGCTCTCAGCCCACGGAACAGCATTTCAGCTACCATCCTTGCAAGTCATCTTACATCAGAAAGCGGACCTCACGTTACGGCTCTCACATCATTATGCAGCATCCTGTTTGGAGTCATAACTGGCACAATGAACACCATATAAATAAGCACGTACCATATCTCATACATGAATGTAAAGGGGAAACAAAATGACATCTAAACAAAATTTCAGTTCTAACAGCAGATGGTAACCAGCAACGTTTCAATAACATTTTCATGGGGAAAAAAAAAAAACCAACAAAACAACTTATGCTTTTATGCATTTTTATAGTATTTTCTTCAACCCAGTAGAGGAAGATGAAAACACCTACACAAAGAATTGCCTTACTGCATAAAACGAGGAAAATCATAGAATCATAGAATGGCTTGGGTTGAAAAGGACCACAGTGATCATCTGGTTTCAACCCCCCTGGTATGTGCAGGAACACCAACCACCAGCCCAGGCTGCCCAGAGCCACATCCAGCCTGGCCTCGATTCCTGCAGGGATAAAATCACTGATGATCAAACCAAACTTCTTCCATAAAACTACACCTTCCCTGGCAGCGCTCCCACACAAAACAGTGGCAGATACTAAATTTGTCAGCATCGAGGGACTGAAACCATTATTCACTATTCCAAAGTTTTAATGACTTCTGCATCTGTATCAGATTTGAAACTCGCACCATATTGAAAGCAGCAGCCACGTGATACCCAGTATGAGTAAAACTGCCTGCAAAAATCAGTTCCCACTGAGCCCACTTCAAAGACCACTGTGACTACAGCTATATTCATAATTTAAGCATTTACACTTATTTCCAAATTTGACTTTTTGTAAGGTATGTGTATGAGTGTGTGAGTTAGCATTAAATAGTCCCAAGAATATTCTCTGCGTAAGTCATGCCAACAGCCTTCCAATACCTATTTGTCTATTAACCATCGTTAATCTATGAACATGGGTTATATGACCCCACTGCCACTCAGTCACCAGTGCTGAAACATACTCCCACCACACACCATCACTGTGCTCACATCCACTGTGTGGTCTCTGGAAGTGTTAAGCAAGCATCAATAAATGTCAATGGGTGCCATTTTTCTACATGAAGGAATTCAGTGACACAGCTTTGCTTCTTCTGCACCCCCATGTCAGACACCATTCTGTCAAACTGCCCCTCTGCTGCCATCTGTCACACAGCAACAACATGTAAGTGAATATTGGTGGGATGGTTCTGCCTCTACTGCCATACAACCACCATCCGCCTCTGGTAGTGTAGGCCAACATAATGAAATTACTTTCAGAGCAGCCCTTGCAGTTGCACACAGTCAGTGTGGCTGTTCAGCCACTAACTTTGCCCCATGCTGCTCGTGATTTGAGATTCCCTGACGTTTCCCATCACCCATTCGTACGTAAGGTCCAAAATAAAGCTGTCACCTGACAACACTGAGAAACACAAATTGAAGAGAAGGGCTCAACACTCTGTCCTGCTTTCTGAACACAGAAGTTGAGGTTCTGCTTTCACAGCTCAGCACCCCAAACACCCCACCTGCCCAGCCTTACCTGCATGCAGCCGCCTGCCCAGAGCTCTCAGCCCCATGTTGCCCCGAGCTTCACAAGGAGCGCCTCTCACCTCCAGTATGGTTTTTTTTTCTCTCAAAAATGTAGGAGGTCAGCAATAGTCCTGCTGCTGGGAGCACAGGTGGGGTGTCAGGGAAGTTGGATGCAGGTGGCTGCAATTTATCTCTGAGAGGCAGCATTTGCCCCACTGCCCAGAGCTGCCTACTGACATATCCTGAGTTCCTCAGCATTTTGATCTGGTCAAACCTACCATGCAGGGCTGAAGGGGAACCCCATTTCTTCTCACTGCTGTCCCAATAAGAAAACAGGTAACCGCAGCCTTGTACAAAACCAGCATCAACCAAGTGCCTTCTCCCAGTACGTGAGCAAGCATTTGTACACTTAGCAGATGAAGCCTGAAGAACACGCTCACCAGACTGAAATACAAAAGACTTGCCTTTCTCACCAGTTCTCAAAGAAATGATGCTCGGTTTGCCAACAGAACGATACCTGAATAAAATCTGCCTGGGGAAAACTTGCCAAGATTTGGCGATGTTTACAGCTCTAATGTCAGTGAAACCAGTGGGGTGACGTGCAGAACGAAGGTCTCCCTGATCTCCCTCTGAGGAAAGCCTGCAGAAAAAGCTTGTTATAAACAGGACTGGCAGGGCACATTGAGCCATTCTGAAGCTCCTGCTCTGGTCAGCCATTCCATGATGCACAGCTGGGGGAAAAAAAGTTTCATATACACTTCACAGGTGGAAGAGCCACTTGATAGGGAGGTAATTCAGCACCAGCATCAGGCCAACAAGCCACCTGAAGCAGAAACGACCCAGACAGAGTGAAGGCAGCATTAAAACCACATGCTCAGGAAGTCCTGTTTGCTTGAGAGCTACTGGTCCGCCTCTTACAGAAGAGTCAGAGCCCAGGGTGCACAATGGGGGCAACTCTGTCAGTTCTGGTGTGCTCCTGAAACTAAAATTACATCCACCCTCTGGGAAGGGAACATTTTTGAATCAATAATTCTTGAATCAAAGTCATTCTCAAACACAATCTCTTAGATTACTTAGATCACACTTAAAATTACACCTGACACATTTATACTTCATTTCTTTCTACCACACAATTGATATCACTTAATTTGGTGGATATGAGAATTCCTGACAGAACAGGTAAGCTTCAAGGCAAATAAAATGCAGCCTATTTACTTACACCACGTGGGACATTCCATTTCAATCAAAATCCCAACAAAGCCAAAAGCTATGACAGTGCCTAACAGGCTGGTGTCTTCTGAAGTTATGCACCCTCACCTTCTCTCCCACTCTGTGATTTATCTTTACATCCCACTTAGGCCACCTAAGCGAGCTCTGACACACGCTAAGTTGTGCAGACATCCCAGCAGCGTACCCTGCATTCAGCATCATGCCCCCACAGAGCTCTCAAACGCCTTCCGGACGGCCCTCCCTCCCCTCAGACATCCTAGTAGCAGCCAGCAGAAGCCAGCCCACACAGGACTGCCACCTCCTCACACCACCCTGCCACCCACAAGGATGAAGTACTGCCAACGCCGAGCGCTAAATCCTGCCTGTCCCCTGCTGCTGTGCCGGATGCCTCGGCACACCCGCCGGGGAGGGCTGTTATGAGCTGCAGATGTTATTATTATTGTCCTGAGCTGCTGCGATGTCTCTCCGCACTGCCAAATAGCAGCTGCTCCATTGTACCTCAGCAGCAGCAACAGCAGCTCAGTACACGACCCCCAAAGGCTAACTTGTGACAACCGGGGCTATGGGCAGGGTTGGATGCTACTTCCTTCCCTTCTCCTTTAAACCACTCCATCTTTCTGTTCTTTTTACAGTGCTTTCAGGTTCACTGTCAATAATAACATAGTCTGAGGAAAGCCCAGCGCTTCACATAAATTATTAGAGAAAGCTCTGGAATGCTTGACCAAACCTTCAGACCCAAATCCCTCAGTATTGTGACGGAGCTGTTAATGGGACAGCTTCTCATTACACAAAAGAATCCTCACAGGGAAAAAGGCAAATAATTTGGGATAGCTGAGCCTTCTTTCACAAATTATTTGTTAATGGCTTCAGATATGAAGGCATGGCTTCAGGCTCTTCAATGCACAGATGTAATGAGTGGCAGCGTAGCTGAATGACCATTTTCCACCTGGTCTCACACAGCACGTTTGTCCAGAGTACATACAACATGCTCTGTGGGCACCCGAGTCTTTTCATTACAGCTGCTTCTGATTTCTTACACAATGCTTCTGATCTGGACCAAAACATTTCAAGCAGTTTCTTGTGAGCTACCAATTCTGAAGGAGAAAGACACTCCCAGAAACAACCAAGCAAGATGTTTCCAATATGAGACAGGTGCTGAAGATGTTCAGTTTAAAAGCTTAGCCAGCTTCCCTGGTCACCTTGCTGAATGCCCACCAGCCCGGGACCCAGCTGCCAATTCCAACACTCCCAGGACTCCAGGACACAGCCTTGCAGTAGGAAGCCTAGCAGTCTAATCCTGGGCCCAAGAAAGACTTCATAATTGAACAGCTTCTCCTGCAGTAACAGAAACAATCATCTCTCAGGATTACTACATCTTATAGGAGCCAGAAAAAGTAAAAAGCATTTGACAGCTTCTGCTTTTTGATGATTCCCAACTGATATGCAACTCGGAGGTTGGTGGCCCTGCCTGTGACAGGAGGTTGGAGCTTGATGATGCTCAGGGTCCATTCTAACCCAAGCCATGCTATGATTCTATGAACTTGCAAGGAAATTACCTTTTGATATCATTTATTATTGCCTCTACCCACACTGGACCATAATTAGCCTCATAGTCCTTTTCCTCTTCCAGTCAGCTGCATAGGGAAAGGAAGACAACTTTCTCACACACACATGAAATTTAAGCAGAAGCCAAACGAGACCCAGTGCTTTCTTTGCCTGGTTTCCCATAGCCTGGGCGGGGGGGAGGGTAGGAGAGCAGGACACAGAGCAAACAGAAGCAGCTCAGCTTTTTTCTCAGACTAACTTTCTCCCACCATACTGCTGTCAAGGAAGACAGCACCACCTGATCAGTGAAGCAGCTGCTTTCTCCTACGTCAGACCAAAACTTAAATCCAAACTGAAATGCAGTCCTCTCTGCATATTATCTGATTTTCCAAGCCCTCCCTTTCCTGAAGTGCTTTCCCTGTCTTTACCCTGCCATCAGTTTGGTTCCTCAGAAAAAGGAAATGATTTTTAACACTGTAATGCATCATTAAAACACATGGTGCTCCATCCATTTACTATTACTAGGAATCTCCATGCAACAGAGCTGTTTATACAAAACAGATTCAACATGTAAATAATTTTTCCAGACTCGATAGGTCTGCGATCGTGCTCATCTGTTTCACATGAAGACTCCATCCTTTCATTTCCAGATGAGATAAGCAAATATCTGTGTTTAGAGAGAAAAACGGACCATGGCAAACAGATCCTGGATGTACGTGTGTGAAATGGCAAAGCTGAAAAAGTCTTGGAAAAATCTGTATCTGAAGTACTCCTGAAATGTCCTGTAATTCCTACTTCTGTTTTACGCCTCCCTCTATGGATATAGATACCACTCATGAAATCCAGTCCTAAAGAGAGTTAGCAACCAAAAGCAGCACGAAAATTCCTGACATTGAAACACAGCTCTCTCTATTGCCCCTCTGCAATTTCAAAATGAGATTTAAAAATTGCATATGAGGCTTTTAAAATAGTGGGATCTTTCCACCCCCAAATATTTTTGCCAGAGTTACAGCTGAGCTGCAGAACTTCAGGAGATGCTTTCCTGTGTAACTGTTACCTTCTACAATACAAATTAAAACATTTATGTTAAAGACAAAACAGGAACTTACATCCCATTTAGCTCACCTGTTTTAGTCCATGCATACCATATAAATTTAGATTATGTATACCACCAGGAATTCTTTGCCTATTCCCCAGTTAGTAAACATCCTCAGAAGTAAAAGCTGGCAATAAATAGTCTCTTCCTCTGCTCCAGGAACACATGGGGAAAAATAACACACCAGAACACCACTTATTACTATACTGAACATTTATGATATCATTTATTTGGGTCCAGCAAACTGTGCAGCTTGCTGTAGGAGAGTTGTTCTGCCAGGATGTTGGACTCCATCTCTGGAGGTCCCTTCCAGCCCCTACAATTCTGTGATACTGTGATTTGGCCCTGTTTCTGATAGACTACTTTCTTTTTCAGGAAAGAAACAAGCATATTTGCCTGTTGCTTTAAGTAGTAGTGAGAAAAGCATGACTATTTTCCTTTGAAAGCAAAAATCTACATACCTTGGGTATTATGCTGTTTTCTGAAGCACTGGCATCTGCAGAAAAAGGCTTCAAACAACTTAATGATTTTGCTATGCCAAAATGTTACAGATCATGGCAGTAAGTCTTGAGTGGCTTAGCAATGGAGCATTCACAGCGGTGCTGTTCATTTACACATAACAGGTGCAGCTCTTAGGTTCATTCAGCAACCTTAAACCAGGATGTTTACGCATTGAATCAGTAAGTTCACAAATGCTACCATCTCACAGAAAAAGGTTCACTTACTTCTGGTTATACTGCACAAAAAGCAGGGTAGGGAGGGTACTAAAACTTTATTTTCTGTCTTTTTGAGCAAGGCAGATTCCATCCAAACATATCTGCTGCAAGTACTTCATCAAAGCTGCCATCCCCATCGTTGTGGACCAGGCAGTACTTCCCAAAATGACAGGACGCTCTGCAGAGCTGTTCAGAGTAACAGAATCACAGAATGGGTTGGAAGGGACCTCAAGGATCATGAATCTCCAACTCCCCTGCCACATTCAGGACCACCAACCTCCCCATTTAATACTAGACAAACTAGTGACTTCCTGAATTCAAGTAGCAGCTGCCAAGGACACCGCTCAGAGGATTCACTAAAGATGGAAGACGTGTTTAAAGTAGTGGTAAGGTGAAAAAGAACTTTCATTAACCTCCAGAATAACAGAGGAAGACTGGTTTGAAGACTGGTTTCCTTGAGGAGAACTTGAAAGATATCACGTTTCAAGAGAAGAGCCAGGTTCTTGCACCAACCTCTGGGAGATAACAGACTTATCACCAATGCTGCTTGCGAGACTGCATTTTCTAAATACTCTTTCTTTAATGTAGACACTCAATCACTGGAATGCATACCTCATTATTCAGTTTCAGTTTAGTCACATTTTTACCAGATACTCCATAAAGAAACAGAACTAATGGCAATTGTGCTGTGGCTTAAGCACCCAGATGACATATCGTTTCTCAGAGGATTAAAAAAACAGAAGCAAGGAAAGGGAGAAAAAAAAACAAAACAAAAAACAAAACACAGAGAGAGAAAAGGGGGGGGGAAGGGGGGGAAGCATTAAAAAGAAAAAAAGAAGAAACAGAGTCCTGTGGTCTGTTTGGAGCTATAAGTCCTGATTCAGCTTTGTCAGCAACACCAACAGAGCCTTCCAGAGGGCTGTACGGGATTAAATTTTCAAAAGCAACTAAGAAGGTTCAGGAGCATGTCTCATTGTTAAAAGTGATTTAGAATAATGAGCTTAAGCATTGCTAAATGTACTGCTTTTGTGCCCTGTCTTGTCCAGTCCAGTCAGGGATAGGGCTCTCCCAAGCCCCTGGCAGGATTAGATGCAGTGGTTTGAAATCCTGGAACCCTGTTTTCACAGCTTTCTGATGAAGGGGACTGGACCCGACCAGGATGAACAGAACAAGATGTGTGTTAACCCAGAAAATCAGCATAAGACATTGGTGGAGCAAGCTTGTAATGACAGGCCAGGCTATGAACCAGGGCAGCATGGTTTTCTGCTGCTCATGGCACAATTAAGAAGCAGACATTGAAAGAAACAGTGCATTCTGATTCACCAGAGTCTATCTGCCTAAGTTCCATGTCCTAAGAGCTGCACACATTTTTAAAGACAGACATGGGCATCTTTAACAGCAAACCAGACTTGACAGAATCACACAGCTTCCCTATGCCACACTCTCTTCTCTTGCTCTAGTCTTTGTTTTCTTCCTTATCTCAGTGGCGTGGGCTTTTTGGTGGAGAAGAGGGTAAGGCACACAGTACTTATCAAAGAAATTCATTAAGAGTGTTTTATTCTATTTCCACTTATGCCAGGGAAAAATCATTTTTAAGAACTCATAGGTGGTATGCTATTCTTGACTTAAATTCTTCTGCGTCATTCCTGCATTCTGGAAATTGCTTCAAAGTATCTGAAATTTTGAACATGGAAAACAAAAATGGTCTCTTCACCAGCTACAGCATTGATTTCCTGAAAATGAAGTTGTCAGATTTTCTGATGGTTTATGTTTACTACTGACTTTGAGCTTCTGCACCACAGAAATGGGGACTTGAGTGGGGAACAGACATTTCATGTCACTGAGAGTCAGCGTCTTGCACAGAAGGCTTCAGTAGGCAGGCTGCATTAGCTACATGGTTCTGCTGAAATGGTTAGCACTGAAGGAGCCTTTACTTTAAGCTATTAAACCACTTTTTTTTTTTTTTTTTAATATAAATTGATGTTTTCACATCCTCTATCTAGCTCTGTGGGCTAGCCTTGGTACTCATATAAAACCAACACAACAAAGGGTTTAAACACACTCCATGTTTTTAAAACACGACCTGTATTCTATTGTAAGTACTGAACTGTGATGATTATCCTACACTAATACACAAATGAATGGTCTGCTTTTCCAGGATAGTGGAAAAAGCTTTGTACATCCTGTGCCAAGCCAATCAGCCCATGCAAGTGGCCAACAAGGGATCTTAAGCATTAGGTTCTACCAGCTCAAGCACTTTGTTGGACCAAGATCTCACTTTTTACCGACCCAAAGCTGCATTTTAGTCAATAGAAATACAGTAGCAACAAAGGGCTAAGTAAGAAATGAGTATAGACCCTGACTTCTGGATAAACAGTAGTACCACATAGTTTTGCTGTCCTTGCAATTCCAAACCACTGTGCTATCTGTTGTTTGAAACTCATCTCAATATAAGTTTCCTAAGAAACAAATTTAGGAGCATAAATGCATTAATAATAATGCAGCCTTGCTTAAGTTTGGGTTTGGATGATGAATAAGCTCTGTCCCTCAATTTGCTTACATTCACCAAACCTGTTACTAAAGCAAATCCAGAGCATTGGGGAAAGAATGAAAGATGCTGCCCATTCTTCATTCACAGCACATATTTGCCTTCACTGAGCAATCCAGAGAACATCAGCGTCTCTGAAAATACGTTTTCTTTCTTCTCAGCTTTAAGTGGATGGCAGTTATGATAAAACCTGTCAGGGTTGCTGCTGCACCACAAACCAAATAGGCAATTCCCAGGAATGGGTTACTCCCTCCACTCCATACCATGGTTGAAAGAATCACGTATTTCTTCCCCTTGAATTTGGTAACAGGAAAGTCTGACAGAAGGATGTTAAGGATTCATTAACAAAGTTTACATTACCTCCAGGAGAAAATGTAGTACTCAAAATCCTTCCCAAGACACAGAGGAGACAGGAGATTCTGTACTTGCTGCAAAAATTCCTTTAAGTGACCTGAGAAGTCTCTGCTATCTTAACCAGAAAACAAAAACCAAACAAAAACAAACAAAAAAACCCACCCAACAACAACAACAACAAAAACATCAGAAGCAGTTCCAAGTTATTTTGGATACAGTCTCAGTGTAATTCAGGAAATTCTAGGATTTTTTACTAAGAATTTCAGATTCATACTGTATGTAATGGCTACTGGGCTAACTGGATATGACCCATAATATTTTTAAGCAGCAAACAAAACTCACTTGAAAGTGAACCATTTGGGAAACTTACCGTGATGACACTCTACATATCCTCTGTGAGGGATGCTGCTCACCTTTAATGTAATATGCTCTCTACCCACATGGAGCCTTTCAGTGGAGCTACAATGTTTAAAATCCTAACTGCTTTTGTTCAGATTGAAGAGAAACTTACAGTCACCGTAATTCCTGTGAACGAAATGAGGCCTTTAGTCAGCAAATTTCACACTGTTTGGTGTGTGAGCACTTCCTATCAGCCCACGGCTGAAATCCACCAGAGGGCTCTGCTGGTACAGGCATCCCGCACAGCTCTCACTGGCAGGGTTACCCCTGGCACGTCTGTGCCCCAGTCATGGTGACTGCACAGCTGACCAGGCAAATACTGAACGTTTTAGCCACCTCTTCAGATTTCCATCTTTCAGGTTTATCCTCTCTGTAAAACCCACTACCTCCCCGCAGAAATCAAATCCAAAGCTGGGTGCTGCCATGAGCAACAAGTCTTAGTTTCATCTACACAGGCTAGAGAGACTCCACCCTAACAGCCATCACCCTTACAGTCAGGTCTTTTCATGATGATTTAGTTTGGAGTGTTTCACTTGTTTTCTTTGCCATTTTACTATAGAAATCCCATCCACATTGCAACCACCTAATAGTTAAGGATTCCCTTGGATAATATGAAAGGATACTGTAGGAAATATGGAAAGTATAATTCCCTGCTGGGAGGCCATCAGTAAACTGCCCTTTCCGGCTGATACGACGATAAAGATTTTTGAATGTAGCAAAGGCTGATACTCGCATCCAGATAATGAGGTCATCATTTATATATCCATTATTATTTTCATCTTCCTCATCTAACAAATACACTGGTTTATGCCAGTAAGGAGGTCTTGCTGTTCCTATGAAAAAGAAAGAAAAACAAAACAGGGAAGACATACTGTCAGGAAAAACAGGGGTCAATTACTAACTTCTTTGTCTGCTCACAACTAACACAGAATATGAGAAAAGGAAGAGAGACAAGACTGTCCATTACCACAAAATCATATGTTTGGTAACACTTAGATTCCATGGATCTCAACTCAAACATGAATAAACAGCCTATGATATTTAGAATTCGCTATATGAAAATTACTTAGATAACTCATTCTCCCTGACGCAGGAAGATGTATCATACCTATTGTATCCAGCACAGCAATGTCCTGATCCAGAACATGGTGCTTTTAGTCCTACTTCAATATCACAGAATTGTAGGGGCTGGAACAGACCTCCAGAGATCATCGAGTTCAACCTCCTGCAAAGCAGCCCCCCTACAGCAGGCTGCACAGGTAAGTGTCCAGGCAGGTCTTAAATATTCCCAGAGGACAATCCACAACCCTCCCTGGGCAGCCTGTAATATGGCTTAACCTAAACAAGGAGATAGCCCTAGCAAACAATTGTTGGAAATAACTACTTAAGACATAAGTCTCACTTGGCTCACAATTACCTATGGATCTGCAAAGGCAAGAAGAAGGGAAACATGACGTGCACTTTTCCTTCTTAGATGTTTTCAGTAGAAAATATTGAGACTGCATCCTTGCCTTCTCTGGACAGATTAACTGTTTCTTACAAAACCACTTTCTCCCTGTTTTGATGGTCAGTGGAAAAATAAAGGACCAATTTGGCTAACTCTGGCTTTTGCTCTCATTCGCCCTCCAATACTGCTACTACTGGCTATTTCTCATAGGGGCAATTCCCTTTTCAGAATGGGAAAACTCTGCACAAAGGGAGGGAGAGAGGGAAGGTGATAGCCACTGAAAAGTAAGGAATGCTAGTAGAGCCATTCTTACCTGCAAATGCAGTAGAGAGATTGTGCGATTCTGGATTGCGGAATTTCACGTGTTTATCTGTCCACCAACTGTTTCCAGTCCTCAGCAGCGGTACTTGAATAACAGATGAGTTAAAATTGTAAAAAAGATCAATAGTATCTGGAGGGAATACAAGAGGCAACACATCTGAGTGAAAGACAGTTGTTCCAATGACCAGCACGACTAACAAAACAAACACTACGAAACACCTTTCAACTGAACAGAAAAAATAATAAACATAGAATGACTACAGTTGGAAACGACCTCAAAGATCATTTGGTTCCAACTCTCTCTTCTCACTACATCTCCAGCTGTTTGTTATTAGCTTATTAGCAGGGCTTGCAGTTTGCTCAGCTCTTCGTTTACTCAGCTATTCCCTTATCTGCTAGCTTGGGTTAAAAACTGTTCTTATGGCAGGAAATAAGCCTCTGTTACAGCAGAGGGATAGAACTGAGCAAGCAGAATGGCAATTCAGACATCACCTGCTTCTCCCACACCACCAGCCACTGGCTCCACACTGTGTACTAAGGACTGATATAAAGGCAGGCTCTGAAAGATTTACCCTTAGCATTTTAAATTCTTATTATCCCTAACTCTGCAGAATTCTGTTCCAGTAGCCAGGACTTCTGATCCACATGGGCTACAGAGTCAGCTCCGCTGGCCTAGGTCTGAGCCCCGCCTAGTAGCTCAGATTTCCAGAGGACCAGGTGTGCACACAGGTGAAAATCAAATGGATCTGGAATTTACTACAGCTGCACTTCACAAGTCCACTGGTGTAGGTGGTTCAGCTACTTGCAGGTAGCTGCTGCACTGCCAAAAACAGATGGGGGGAACATAAAAAGGGATGAATGGGTGGAAAGAGAAGTCCATAGAAGTGTTTTTGCCTTCCTTCTACCCACAGAAATCCAATCTGAAACCTAGTCTTTGTGGCCAGGAGCTGCCTTCTAGATTTCAATCTGAACGTGTTAATAGGCAGATTATGCCCTCCAGGAAACCGTATACAAGATCAAACCAATTCATGTAAGACTATGGATGCTTCCAGCATTCAAAGAACAGAATGCAAACATGCAGATCCGAAGGTCTGAACCAATGTCAAGAGCACACTGCTTCTTTCTAAGCATACTGCTGCAGGAAGGTAGAATTTGAGTTCTCCTGATGTTTTAGCAGGGAAGTATGCTGTATCTATTGTGTATACCATTGTTTCCTGTTTCATCAAGACTCAGTTCCCCAGGCCTGTTACAGAGTCACATTGAAGAGTGAAGGAAGCAGAGCACACATTCACCACAATACCAGAGTCAAACAAGACTTCTTGTGGAAGAACAACAGTTACCTTGCAATATCAGGACTCAGCTGGATTGGGACAACATCACAGTCTAAAGTTGAAATTAGTAAAACAGACACAGAAAGTACTTACCATTGAACAAGCTGTTGGCAATAGCACCACACGGAGCCATTGGTGTTCCATTTTGGTAAGCAGCGAAGGGCGCACAGTACGAGTTCTGAACCTGCAGAACGATCAGACAAAAAACTGTGAGGTTTTCATTTGCTGGTTTCCTCGCACTCCTTCTTCTGAAAAGTCAATGAATAACGAGGTCTCCAGTCCCTTCTGGTCACATTCAAGAAACATTCAGATGAACGAGTCTGTAGCGGAGGAACAGCTTCCATATCACAGTAAGCAAACTTAACGTCATCTCCAAATTTTTACTGCTGCCCAGCAAACTCCAGATCACAAAAAGTCATTTGGGGATCTGCTGCTGTAACATAGCTGCAACTAAATGTATTCCAATCCAGTCCTGACTTACCTTGCAATATCTTATTTTTCTTTCTTTATAATTTTGACCTGCAGTGCTTCAATGACGTAGAACAGCAGATAGAATTAGTGATATTACTTCAGCATGGGGAAATCTTCATGTATGAATGCACGGCGTAAAAACCAAAAACCCATCTTCAATGGGTTTTCAAAAACCCCTCTTCTCTGCCCCAGCTCATGAGAAACTGCAAGTCCTCCAGTTATAGCACAGAAACATTTTCAAATAGCTTGGATAAGCTTTGTATTGATTGGCATAAAAGCTGACCAGAAACCTGTAGAAACTGTTGCATGGAGAACATGTCTTGAGAGTTATAAGAAATATTTAATAAGAACAACAGATTATTACAGTACAATCATCATATCTGTTGACAGGACAGTGCACAGAAATGCTACTTCCAAGCAAAAAAACCCCACATTTTCTATTTACAATTTTAAAAACCTCTGTTAACATAATCACTGCAGTCTCCAATTTCCTTGTGCATGCATTGCTGCAAGGGATGCTGTCTGGCCTCCTATTCAAATTTCTAAATTGCATATTTCAGAATGCTACATGATGACCTATTTCACCATGTACCCTTTCCAGCTTCTTGTCCATCTCCAAAGCCAGATGTCATAATGAAAGACTTCGCACAACTTAATTCCCTAATCTTACAATAAAACAACAGATAAAAAAGATTTTTGGCTAAGACAACTAGAAGGAAGACTGGAAGGAAATGTTTTCTGTAAATTTATTTGTAAAAGATAGCATATGTTTAATCCTATGCTAATCATAATCATTCTAAGATCAGGTTTGGAAACCACAACATTGGACTGATACCTGTTTATATACTTACCTTTAACAATCATAAAAGCAGAGACTAAACAGTGAAAATCTGAACCTTCCTATCATTTCCCAGAGTCATCTTAAAACACTTACAGTTATGCTTAGTTAGATCTCCATATAGTCAGACACACCTGGTAAAAATACTGATCTCATAATAGAAATAATAATAAATATAATATAATATAATAATAAAAAAATAATGATCTCATAATAGAAAGAAAAAAACCTTACATCTACATTTCGACCCAACAATTGTTCATCACTTCTTGATAGCACGTATCGACGGTGATTTTGATAGAAGTTTTGCAGGCCATAGTACATAAAGACATCACCCTAGAATTCAAGAATACCACTCTTCAATAAGGTGAGCTCAAGTAGACAAAAAGTCCTATTAACTACTGAAAAAGAGAGTGAAAGAGAGAATAATTCATACTCACTTCTTGGTAACTACATTCTAACTAATTACTCCAGCAGATGTCATCTATTATCTATTCTTTACCCTTTTAGTTGAAAGCTTTTGTATTTGGCATGAAATTAAACACACTTTAAAACACAAAATGAAACCTAAAATGAAAAGGCATCATTAGTATTTTACTCAAGATGGTAATAACTGGTCCTGAAACTGCAGTGGGTATGAATTATTGAATGGAGTCGGACGCCCATTTTCTACAAAAGGAAGATGCCGAAACAACTTCAAAAGAGAGCCACCAGCCTTAATTCCTGCAGATTTTTAAAAAAATAAGACTGCCTCTACTCAATTATCTAAGTCCTTTGGAAAGCTTAGTCCTGTAATTAAACAGAGAATGTTAAGCAGGCAAATATAAGCAACAAAGAGGTTTAGTAATCTATTCAAAAACCATTATCCAATTAAATAAACTTCTGATGTCAAATGTAACTGTATCTGAAGGATTACGCAGAGAATGTTAGCAACTTCTTTAACACTGAAGCAACATAAAGCAACTTTATAATTTAATCACACTATAATATGAAGGGCTCATCTATGCAGTACTAAGTGTAAGATCCCCTTCTGAAGAATAAGGCACTTTAGCAGCCTTACAACACAACCAGCAGTTCAAGACAGGAAATGAAGGATACTTCTCCCAAATGAAATTGCAGAATGCCACTGCTAGACTTGAATTGTTTCGAGGACCCTGGAGATCAACACTGTAATCCCTGTCAAAAGGACTGCAATGGTTTACTTATGACAAGTGGTCAAAGTTTCAGATTTCTTTCTCATTTAAGAGTTTAGCAGTACAGTAACAACTCCAGGCCAAGGGCTAGAGTTCTCTACTGACTCAGAGGGAGAAATCACCTCCATAGACAAACACCACTCCCTCCATCCCCAATTCCTCCTTGAAGATCTCCCGTCCAAGGGCAGAGGGATCCTGATCTGGATTATTTTTAAACACAAGCCCCAAACCAATAGCAAATGCAAAATAGTAAAATTCTGAGTATTTCATGTCCCTAAAAGCAAAAAGAAAATTCAGACAGGTGCTCTACAGAAGAAATTTAGCATATTTTATCATTCATGGACATAGCTATCAGGAAGTACTAATCAACTTGGCTGGTTTCTGATATCCACTTACCAGCATATCTTCTGCTAGTGTGAAATTAATAGAACAGAGGCATTCACTGTTCCAATTAGAGGAATTTTCACGAAGTTTTGAACAATTTGAGCATTTATCTGTATAATCAACCTGTCAGAGAAGTGAACAAGCAGAGACGTTGCATTAGAGGACATGAACACAGGAAAAGATTAGTGTTTTAGCTACAAGACCTCTCAGGGCAGTTCTAAGTGATCCTGGATTATAACAAAACTGTTCAAATCAACAGAGATATAGAGAATCAGGACTTGATCTCAATGGAACATTCACAAATTTTATCCCTACTTAAAAGCTGCTTTAGAGTTTTCTGATTGCTGCAGAACCTCCAAATTTGCTCCTTGGCAAAGGAGTGCTGACAGACAAACACCTTTGCAGCTTGGTCTGGCTTTCCAAGTAAAGTAAAAAGTAAACTTTCCAAGTAAAGACAAAAGCCCACATGAATTATGGTTCACATCAATAGTCTGGATGCAGTGCCTGAGAAATGGCTCCAACCAGGAGCATGTTAACAGCAGCAGGTTTAACCAATTCTGCTTCCAAGAAACAGCATTCAAACATCAGGGCTCCCTGCACTTTAATATTTTGCCCAAGCAAATATTTATCTCCTAGAGCCAAATACCAGGAGGAGGAGATAATGACATTTAGATATTACCACCCAGTGGTAATTATTTCTCAGTTACCCACTCAGAGCTTGGCTGTCATCAGTGACCATCTTTCTGAGAACTTTCACAGGAATACTGGCTGCTGGATGTGTGCAAGACATAAAGCCAATGCTATCATCTCTACCAAGGCACACAAATTCAATGCTCTTCCTCCCCCTCCCCCCAAATACAGACCATCCCTTTCTTAACATAATACCAAACACCCACTCCAAACAGACCTGGATTTCTCTGACGCTGTTTGCAGCTACTATGAGGGAGACTCCCACAGAAAGGCAAAACGCTCCCGTGAGAAAGAAAGTGGAGAGCACAGATGCCGTGGTAAGTCGGGGCTTCCATGCTGGTAGCTTCTGTTGTTTGAATGCACTGTTATCTGGACACCTGGAAGGACATGCTTCTGCTTCTTGTGAAGCAGAACTCTTCTTGTTCTTCATATCCTTCTTGTGAGAGGAAGAAACAACATACTTGTGCTGGACGGTGTTTAAGCTGAGATACAGTCTTTACTGTTGGGAAACTATATTGCTTGTTCAGATCTGCATTATGACTAGGAATTACTTATTAACTAGATCTCTCTCTTCCTCCTTTTCCACATTTGTGTATGGATTGCCACGATCAGCTTGTACCAATCAGATGATTGTGTACTCTGGTCAGTACGCCCAGATCATGCTTCCTGGAAAAGCTTACATATTTATTCCTGCCCCACAGTACAATAGCATTTGTTAAGTCTTATTCATTTGTGTAGATACTGCCAGCTATACTAGAATTTGTGTAATCTCAGATTCATCATTTCTTCTCCCTTCACTTCTATAGTTGCCCAGCTAACAGACGTGGGATAAAAGAAAAGACCTATTCCAGTTCACTGGATGCCACTGAGGAGGATTGGAGGGACTGAGAGTGCTGGGTATACAACACTACTTTGTAAAACCAAATAAACTTTCTTAACCTGCATTCATTGCTATTAAGAAGCAATTTAAAGTTCTAAAATGCTTTGTATTGTTTAGCACAATAGGGAAATTAATTCTAAAAATGTCTCATTTGGATTCTTCCAAGATGCTGACGATTTGCCTACCTCTATTCATCTTCTTTTTCCATGCAATAAATAAATAAAAAAATAAAAGCACCCTTCTACTCACAATTACAGAAGAATCACCCACAGACAAGCTGTTTTCAACTCCAATGGACAAAAAGTAGAATATTTTTTGAAGACTTCAACAGTTTAATCACAATAAACTCTCAGTTTGCTAGACAGATACTTTAAACATAACTTATCATGTAATGACAAAAAAATAGGATTTGGCCAGCTGTAGAGCAGATGAGAGAAAAATACTTTTTTGCCAAATTGCTGAAATTCAGATATTTCCAAAGCTATTTTAAGGTAAGAACTAGCTTACCACTCCTATGAGAGAAAGAGGTAACTGAGAATTGAATTGTACAAAGACTTTCACACTCACTTTTGCTCTTAAAAATGGCATGTAATAGTAAATCTTGTGGGTGAAAGCAATATACATTTAACTTTGCTTTTGCACTGCCTGTACAATAAAAGACTACCAATAAAAAAGTAGAAATAAAACTTCTGTTTTTATTATTAAAAGGAACCTCAGAATAAAGTTACACAGCACATTCTTTCTGCATCAATTATCTCTGAAAAATCAAAATTCTTAATCACCATTGACCACTTGCAGACAGGATAGAAGTAAAATGAACCTGTAAGTCACTTCCTTGTGAGTAAAACTATTAAAAGAGTCCCAGCTTCACAGACCCCTCTCTGCACAGCTTTATAATCCTCATCTCGAGTAGGTCGATTGTTTCTTTCTTTATCTAAGGAAGACAAAATTCAAAGAAAGCATCAAAGGTTACTGGTAATGCTTTAGCTAAACACCATGATTTTATTTATTTACTCAGGTATCTTACTGTAGAACTAGAAATTAAAGGAGAAGTTCCCACACAAGGCCCTTAGCTCTACAATGGTTCCATTTTCCTAGAATCACAGGATATATTGAGTTGGAAGGTACCCAGCAAGGATCACTGAGTCCAACTCCCAGCCCCAAACAGCACCACTCAAAATCCAAACCTCATGTCTGAGTGCTGTCCAAAAGCTCCCAGAACTCAGTCAGCTCAGTGCCCTGGGCAGGCTGTTCCATGCCCAGCGCCCTCTGGTGCAGACCCTGTCCCTGACCCCCAGCTGCCCTCCCCTGACGCAGCTCCATGCCGTTCCCTCAGGCCCTGTTGCTGTCACACAGAGCAGAGCTCAGCGCTGCCCCTCTGCTCTCCTCATGAGGGGCTGTAGGTGGCCATGGGGCCTCTCCTCTAAGGTTTACTGTGCAGTCCTAAGGTACAACAACAGCTCATACAACACAGCTACACAGTAATTGGCACAGCTGATTAAACTTGGCAGAGCAAGAGATACACCCTGGGCTGCAAGATTTTTGTAGGATTTTACAGTGTATCAAGTGTTATCAATGAGTCCAAGGGTAGTCCTGCACTGTAACAGCCACACAATGTTTGTGGCTGAGACTCCTGAATGAAACTGAGCATTCAGGTGTAACTAAGCCACATGCAAAGTACTTTGGTTTACAACACGGATACGACTGTACCTTACTGCTTATCTAAAGATCAAAAACGAATGTAAACAACGGTAAGAATAGATGACATATTTCAGCAGGAACTGAAGATTTGCTCATCATGGCAAGCCTAGAATTTCCTTATAGCTTCATTCTTCCTGCTCATGAATAACTTATTTCTGAGCTTTCCTCAGGTTTATATCCTTCTGTGCACAAGAATGTGTGATGTAAGAAAGTCTATCTAGACTATATTTCTAACAAACCCTTTTGCTTTAATAAAACCTGAAACTTGCTCAGTGCTTACATTGCTTCTAGAAGGAAATAATAAACAGTTAAGCAAAATATTTGAAAACTATATGTGAATCTTACAAAAAAGTAATTTGAAGAGTTGAGACAGGTCTGTATTGTCATCAACTGCTAAAGAAAAAAACTCCAAAGAGAAAAGTTTGTCCTTTGGTCAGATTTGAAATTACACCATCAATTTTTATGTAAGCCTTTACACTGTAGTGTAATTCAAGCTCATAAAAACAGAGCCCAGTAAACTCATTCATTCGACCTTTGGTTTCTTTGTGAAATTACTTCCTTCTCTCTTTGTTTGCTTAGGATGAATGCAATGAAAGACAGAAAAACAGAAAAAAGAATCTAACAGCATTAATGAATGAGATATTGAGGCAACTGAAAGAGCACTGGTCATCCATCCAGTGAATACAATGGGATACAGGACTGCCATGGGGAAGGATTCATGTATTTCTAAACATATATACACATTTCAGATTACACCACTCTGTATATTATTCTCCACTAAAGATGAGATGAGGACAGGAACAGCAAGTAGTATGCACCTTCAAAATGAAGCAATGGATTTTCCCATGAGTAGACAAGAGGTGCGTATTCTTCCAGCTGTTCCTGTTTTCTGCACATTTCATTATGCAGACAAGTATAACTACATTAAAATTTAGCACTGTAACACCTTAAACATATAAAGATATTACTGACAAAACAAGATTTGCAATGGAAACGTGTCACAATGCCTTTTTTCCAATTCTAAAGCACAATTTTGCCTCCACAATTGATTTAGGATAAAGAAAAATAGAACATTGAATTGCCAATTTTCATGCTGGTGGAACTAAAAATCACCTCTTTGAGTAAACATATGACTATTATTATCATGCATTTGACAATACTTCTAAAGATAGAAGAGTAAGATCCGCTGCTTACTGAGACTGTAGTTTGTATTTTAAGTTTGCAAGCTGCTAAACATACCACTGTCTTCTACTGCATTAAGGTGCACTATTTCAAAAACATTAGCTGGATATTTTTTATTACGGATATTTCTTAAAAATAACTTTCAGGAATCTGCGTGCTGTCTCCAGCAGGAAAAAAAAAAAGCTGTAAGGTACTCCACTTACATCGCCCAACATGTCAAAAATCTTTGTTTTAACTGAGGCAAGGGCAGATCTGATGACTTTGCTTTAATCACATTCACTATTCTGTAACCAAATATAAAGGACCTATCCTTAGGTTAACACTATGTCCAAAAGTGTAAGATTCTTTCTTGGTTTTATCTGAAACTAAGCCTGGATATTGACTTCTATAATTTCATGGATGGTCATTTTCCCTTAACAAAATAGAGCCGAAGTCAATTTGACCTGTATTCCTAGGCAGACATGCCAAAATGCCGTGATGCCTCCTACAGAGAGCTGAACAAGATGTTTCAAACTTGCAATATCCCCAAATCAAATGTTAACAATATAATATTTATTTCTTTTTCAATGGATCACCTGTAGGATACTGTGTGTATATTTATTTCAGCTGACTCGCAAAAATCTGTCCCAGTGGCAGCAGCACTTGTACTACTATCCTGAGGTAACATGCCTGTGAATGCAGGTTCTCTGGTGTTAAAAAACTTACAAATAAGTGCTAGCACTGTACAAAAGATTCTCAAGCATTTACCACAAGAGGGAGCCTCCTTGCCTCAGTATGCAAAGCTGTTCTTTTCCCTGCTTCATTTTGGCAGTGTGTTTTTTGCAGGGTGCTTTATCCAAGATTATTAGAAAGTTGCATCTTTGTGTGTGGGGAGGGACTATAAAATACAGCACGTTCAAAGATATAGGCAGGTGCAGAGTAGGAATAATGACTGACCATTTATTTCACTTGTGAAACAGCTTCCTATCTACATGAATGGAAGCCTTTTCCCAGTATGGAATGCATATCAGCCTGTGAAAATGTGTAGTGAAATGGGAGCTCTCTAGCAGAGACCACTAGAGCGATCCACCTCTTTCTGCTGGACAGACACCAGCTGATGGCCCACAGCATATGGTAAGCATATCTTGTCATAGCAATTAATGTGGAAGTTGGATTATAGAATTAGAAAGCATGAGGAGATATCTTAAAAAAGAGTCTACAAATAATGGATGGTTCTACATAGTTTGCAACCTACCTCTTTCCAAAAAAGGAAAAAAAAAAAAGAAAAGGAAAAAAAAAAAAAAGAAAACTAACTATACAAAGTTATTTTACTCTCAGAGACCAATAAATGCCATCCAAAGCTGTATTTAGTTTTTGTGGAAACTTTTTTTTGCATGAAGTCCTCTTACTGAATTTCCCGGGAACAGGCAGAACAACTATTTAGCATAAACAGCAGAAATTCACAGCACAGCTGTATTAGTCACAGCTGTGACCTGTAACAACAACAACAACAAAAGGAACCAACTTCCTCAAGAGGTAATTTTGAGATCTGAGAGTACCGATTTTCAAGTGAAACAGTGACTTGTTTTTGCATTCCTAGACTGCTAAGTCTGCTTTACAGAAATAAATCCTTACTGACCAAGGCACTAGAATCAAAAGCACTGAGTACACAGAATATTATATATACAGGTGCTCCTACAATACCTCAGGGATATCCATCATTCTCCTTAGTTTCTGATCTCTCCAGTTCCAATCCAGAATAATATATTTTGTGGAGTTCAAACATAGGCCATCTAAAAAAGACAACATAGCATGTGCTTATCAAAATTATTTTTTATGTTTTACATCTTTTGCTGTCTGTTCCCAAAGAAACTAATCTTTGAACACTACATTTGTGCTTGGAAAACTAATGCAGTGACACTGCAAACTCCTTTAACCACATAATCCTATGCCTTTTTGAAAGATAAACACAAAAGCAGAACTGTTGCCAGGCTTGTCAGGAGCTAACATCCTGCCAGCACATAATTCCTCAAGCTTCCTCTTGATGAAACCACAGGAGTTGAATTTCCACAGCTTATGAGGAGCTGGTAAGTTACAAGGACCTTAGCCTGAAAAATCTTATTAATGTGAATTGATGGTGTTTAGGAATTAAAAGGATGAAGTGCTATGTGAATGTGAGTCAGGTCAGTGGTGCTGTTGAAGGATTCCTTCATTCTCCAAACAAATTCTGTTGAAGGAAGAAGGCCCTTTCTGAACCTGCCCTCCAGTAGTTCTCCTATTTTTCCCTGGTCTTCTACATGCTGTCCACAGTTCTTCATATCACTTTTTACTCCTCTCCATTTTTCAGTGACCTAGCACTGCAACACTAAGCTGTCAAAAAAGGATTAGACACCTTGTGTCCCTACATGAGTTACATGGTAATATGCCAAAGTGTTGAACAGCAACAATGTAACATTGGTGAAGGACATAGCGGAAAAAAAAAAATATGCTATTCCTGTACCCCACTGGAAGGAGCTTTAGAGTTCAAATCTACAGACAGACCCTAACCAAGAAATCATAGTTGGGGAAAGGCAGTGCTTAGAAAGAGAAACGGAAAGAATCGCCTTATCTTGTCATTTTTGTTTGTTTTAATTTGTGCACGTGGTGTCTACTGAGTAAGTAAAACTGGAAAGAGAAAAGGACATTTATATACTTGATTTTATCATGCACAAATCATAACTAAAATCAGCAAACAGATCTTGTCCACCCCATACAAAAATTTATGCTGAGCTCAGAGTGACATATGATACGACGACTTCTGCCATTACTTCCTTTTGATTTGCTTGCAGTGTTTGGTTTCCTGGAACTTTAAATCTTACATGATGGTTTTGCAATCATTTTCAAGTCAGCATAAATCAGTATTCCTGCCAAAGGAGGAAGTCCTCCACCTTAGCCTGTTCATTACCTGATTTTGTGTGCATGCTGGTTTTGTTTTAATTGGGATCAGTTCTAATTGGGATCAGGTCACTGAGCTGCCAAACATACCCTTGTGCTAGAACAAGAGACAGGATGGGGTGACTAAGTGGGTACTGATTGTGTGAGAGGCACTACTTTGCCCTTCTCTTGTAACACTGATTTATTCCAGCTTAAAGTGTTTATTAAATCAACTGTTATTAACTGACCTCATTCTGACTGGCACAGAAGAGGAAAAGCAAAACTGCAGAGCTTAGTTCCTAAATCTATGGACTCATACCAACCTAAGCCCTTCAAAAGCTAAGTCTCACTTCCTCTGAGATCAAGTGTAGGATAACCCGTTGATAAAATCCTCGTTTTTCTCCTACCTTGCTCCACCAGTGCTTTTATCCTCCCAGGAGTTCCAACTCCAATGTGGAACACACCTTTCTCCAACATATTCATCTGTTCTTTTATCTGATTTGAAGAAAGACAAACCACAGTGAAACCACAATTGTTTCAAATTTCTTCTCAAAGAACATCTCCAGGCTGGAAATAAATCCAAGATTATGCAGTATATCTTTCTAGACTACTATCAAGTAACAAATGCTATTCATTTATCAAGCTATCAAGCTATCAAGCTGATCTTCTGGGGAGAGCATAACAGTCAGCAGGGCATCACAGTTCTTTAGAATATTTTCAGTTTTGAATAACTGCAATTGCACCAACTATTTCTGGAAGTGAGAACAGTAGGTTTTCTTCTGTATTTAAACAAACTCTCTGTAAATATTTGGGAAACTGACAAATCTGACTTAGATCAAAACTCCCTCAAGATGATGACATTGGAAAAAATGAAATAAAGCAAGTGACATTTGTGTTTGACAGTATTTATATCAAAAGCTAAATTTCCACTTATTACTTCCCATATTCCCACAGTTTGTGCTTTCCAGCACGTATGAATACTGGATAACTAGACAATTTCATCAGCATGTGCAAATGTGGATGCTTTTACAAATCCGTGAGTCTTCAATTTAAACAGGTAAAATACATTTGAATGAGCATGTCACAGCAATGTGGAATATCTTTAACACATCGCAAATGAATAAACATCTGCACAGGATTTTGCCAGAATTACTGGAGATGGTATTTGGCTAGACTTCTCCAAGAATCAAAACCTGGAGAAAGAAACGCTAAAATGAAAGGCACTGTTGTTAAATGTATTAAAAACATGGTTTGACACTAGTTAGTTGTTCAGTTCTTCTGTCACTTTTGCAGCTTTCTTACCTTTATGTGCTTTGCAAACAATTTCAGAACTCTGCAGTCGCCTTTAAATACTGTCATTGACCTAGAAATAAGAAGAAAAAGAAGAAGGAAATGCAAGTATCAGGGCTGAGATTAAGACCACACAGGAGGAAAACAAAACTAGCCAGGATTTCTCAACATACTTGAGAGACACAGTTCCCCCAGTGACCCACGCTAGTACTCTGAACACTATGTATGGTCTCCCTTCACTATTTGCAGTGATAAACAACAGGACAAATACAGTAGCAGATATCACTAGAGGGCAATATTGCTTAGATAGCTTCTCAGATAATGTTGAATAGTTACAGCTTGTGCTTCCACAACTAACAGTTCAAAACTGACTAATCATCAAATTGTAATTAAAAACTGCTCTGTTACTGACATATAGGCATCAACAAACATATGCATGCAGGCAAAGGAAAGAGCTGTGTGTGTATGGATGAATGTACATTTTAAAAAAATCTTCCTGAAGCATGGCTGCTGGGAAAACCTAGCCTGCCACATGTTTTCCTGGTCAGATTGTCCAAATTCCAGAGGACCAAAACTCATTAGTCTGAAAACTTGACTTATTCTTTTGATGCTCTATTTGAGTATGCACTAAGAACTCCATGTTCTGTATTAGTCAAGGAGGGGACTACACAGTCAGTATTTATGGAATGTCATTTAAGATACTTTCTCTGCATGCTTTTTGTGGTGAGCCAAGTTTTCAAACTTCTCTTGTGCAAGGCTAAAGGTTATATACAAGTATACAGACAAACTACTCAGATTCTAATATCTGCATACAGGAGCTGAGCACTACAGGCACATGTACGACATCAATGCTTTTAAGTGCAGCATAAACTTCTCAACTCTTGCTTGTATGTTGTACAGAAAGATAGTCTTAGGAAGCAAGGTCAAGACACAGTTGACAGTCACGAAATCTCCAAGGTATACGTTAATTCATGAAGTCTTTTGGAATGAATAGGGGAGGAGAGAGAGGAAAAAGGAGACATGGACACAGATACGGAGGCACTCAGGCCAGACACATGCATTGCCATTTGAGGCTATGCAATGCTTTGTTTGATTGCTTTTGGTGCTATCAGCATCACGGCCTTACAGTCATGACTTCTACTGCTGATTAGGACGCCTTGTGGGTTTACTTTGTTCCCACGTATAACACGTTGCGTGTTCCTCCCAGATTGGTTACACTTCAGTTTTGTTTTTCAACAGAAACAGTGCTTCCATGCAACTGAACTACTAAGTGTTACTTTAGGCTAAAACCAAACACCGCACTCCCACAGTTTAAAGCAGCAAGGGATATTGCATCAGTTTCAGTCAGTAAATTTGTTGGCTAGCAGAGAACAGTGTCCCAGTTTTGCCTTTATGTCTGTGGTTCCAAGACAAAACCTCTGACTGACAGCCAACCTCAGCAAAACGTTTGCTATCAACATACTTCATGAGTTCCAAGGAACGAAGGGCAGAACTGCAGATAACCAGCATCACCACTGACTTCTTCTCCTTGTGGTTTTTACGGAATTTTGCCCACTTAGGACAGACTGAAATGAAAAAGGCCACATACACAGTCAGAGAAAGTACTACTTATATACATGCCACAATTTTATATTACAAGAGTACATGATGAATGGTAGCCAGCAACAAGAACACACATGCTGACTCCTATGAGGTCTGGATCTCTGGCAACACTTTTACATTTAGTCATGGCTGAGAAACTGGAAAATAAAACACCCAAGATAGATAAAATACAGATATGTTATAATGCTGAACAAATTAGACAGCATTAAAAATAAATATTTGGTTAGGTGACATGCCCACTGTCTTCATTTGACACATAGGGTAATTTGTACCAGGTAAAACCAATTGAAACATTTACCAAACCAGGAGTTCTCTACAAGAGAGAAAATAATTCTCTTGGTTCAAGTAAGGAGGCAGTGGCAAAACTATTACTGTAAGATAATACATATCTACTCAAGAAGCCACAACAAACAACTTACGACAAATAATACAACAAATAGTTTGAAGAAACTCTAAAACATTTAGGTCCAAAACAAGAGTTATTTTGTAAAAAGAACAAAACAAAACACCTCTCATAGAACAAGCAAGCAAACAAATGAAAAAAAAAAAAAAAAGCCACCACCCTGGAAATTATTAATGACACATAATTAAAAATATTTGAGAGTGCAGATAAAAGCTGTAATAATAGCACATAAATAATGTTTTTCATACAACTTCCATTTCATCCAGACCAACATTTTAACTTACTTTCTTTCAGGTATGAAGAAAAACTGTGGGTGAGGTCATTGGCTGGCAAAAAGCAAGAATCTGAAAACATAAAGGAGAAAATATATTTGTTGATGTATTTTTAACAACAGAAAAATAGAGCTTAAATGTGTGCAACACAGTTATTAGTTAGTTACATTGATGAAATCATATGTGTGTTAAAATTCATCATCAATAAATTACTTTTTGTGAAAAAAGACTCAAGAACACCTCATTTTACTGAGGCTTTAAATTGGGCAAGTCAACAAGGGTAACACCTTACCACCCATTTACAATTCCTCCATTTTATCCTACCATTAAATTCTGAACACAGGGCTGCCTAAGGGTGATCACATGCTTTAAAACAATTTTCCATATTTTTTTCTTTTTTACCACAATCAAGCAAAGGTTTTAGCCAAATGTGTAAATGCAAGAACCTACCAATAAGTGAGATACTGGCCACTCATCCGTCAGTGAGCTGGCTTTACTTTCTGGTCTTGCATATTGTGGCAAGTTACCTATAAGTACTAGCCATAACGGTAGCACCTATATTGCATTGTGACTCCTGTTTTCATTGCCCATGGATTGCCTACCTTTTACCTATGCCATTAGGAAGTAAATCTGAAAAGGACCATAGATGACAGACATGCTATTTGCCTTTAAGGTCCGTTATAGGGGCAACAAAAAAAGACAACGTCGCAACTAAGGTAGTCAGGAAAGTCCTTTTCTCTAGTGCCTATATAGAAAAAGTAGGTTCTTAAAAAGTTGATTCAAAGTAGATGGCCTGAAAACTTGCCATAGCTGTTATAGGTCTTTTGCCTAATGGAACAATATTCTCCCTCATAGCATTAACAACCCCATCTTTGGGGACTCACATATTTGCTGCCATTTTGCATGAAGCACTGCACCTCAGAGTGCCTCTCTCTGGAACGAGATGTTTGCTGATCCATTTTAACTAAATTAAAGAGGTTTCCCTACACACGCTATTTATGCTCATGTGGATGGCACATTGTGCTGATGCTGGCACTGTCAGTCCGTGGTTTCTACCAGAACAGAGAGTGTGACAAACTTGGCTTGTAGCTGGAGCCTGCCTGTATAGTTTCTTGAGAATAGCCACTTTCCATCACTATATCCTTCATTTAATTGGTGTTGTCTTGCCAAAAACTTCTATTTTCCCCCAATCCTTTCTATTAAAACCAAAGATTGACATTTACTGGGGCTTCAGCTCCAAAGGAAGTTGAATGTGTACAAATGAAGCATCAACAGATGATTTAATTTTTAAGTTATGTTTAAAAGATGCTTGTGATGCTGGTGGGGAAGGGCAAAGACTGGTAGAGTATCATAAACATTTGGTGGTAAGAGGAGAACTGTAATCACCCACCATAGTCCTTTTCCCTGGTGGACAAAATACATTAGCTGTTGTTTTGCTGTTCTGAATACACTGACATTATTGACTAAATAATTCAAAAGGTGTTTTCTAAAGCATTCGAGCATCAGTTACTGACTTTTCATCAACACTCCAGCAAAACTGAGCATTAACAACTTTTATTTAAAATTTCAGAAAGAGGGGAAAAAATCCACAGCTTCAGCATGCAGCAAGAGATCATGCTGCCTATAAGCCCGACCTTCTGCACTGTGTCAGTTAACAAGAACACACAACTCTAAGTACTTGCTTATTTGCTCAGTGCTTTGACGTGGATGACTTGACAGCTGTAGAAGTTTAGTGAACTGCTTGGCTTCTCAGCCTCCAACTCCCAGCACAAAAAGAAAGATTAAAAAATCCCCATCCAACCCAAGAGCCATGTGGAAATGGATCACTTCACTAACCTAAACACCTCTTTCAATAAGAAAGAAACCAAAGCAATTTATTATTTGCTAAATCTCTACATGCCTAGAAATATTTAACATAAGCTTTTGAAAGCAATCTACATGGGACTTCTCCAGGTTTTCTTGATTCAATAAGAAAGCTGAACCTGGCCCAAAGAAATAAGGAAAGGTCAACATAGACTCGTGATCCTAAAGAGAAGCATATTTATTAGAAAGCCAAGCTTAAACATTAAAAGAGAGAAAGCACTGCTGGGCTAGAAGGGTACTAGTTTAGGGATAGGTCACCTACAGTTCAAGAAGTATTAATATGTGCAGATTTGTTACCAGACAGTTTGTTCTTCACATGCACTCTCAACAAATAATGGAATAGTGCCTAGAAAATGACAGTGCCTCTTCATCTCTAGAGTAGGAGGCAGAGAACATTGCCTTAATCTCTAATGCAATCTCAAGCTGACAGACAGAAGCTACCCCTGCTCTCTCCTGCTTTTTGAACTGGAGACAGAGTAAAGGAAACCAAGAGAGTCAGAGTCATGGTTAAAACTTGTTCATTTTCAACTAGGACCAAAACTACCACCTTTTTTTCCATGCCACTCCCTGAAAATTCATTGTGTTCAATATTTCATAACCACACTAGAATCACGTTTTGTTATTTCTTTGTCTACTCCTCTCAGTCTTCCTATTACACATCTGGGTAGACATGGATAATCCCAGAAATGAAATATATTTTCACAGTCTTTCTCAACCAGCATCATGGAACATACTAATTAGGAATCACACAATTTCTAGTAGAAAAGCAAGCTTCTAAAATTAATACCTTTTTATAATAAGACACATTCTTACTCGGATTTGTTTCAAAGAAATTAATGTCTCTTCTTAGAAGCAAAGTAATAAATGGTATATACAAACATTTCAATAAAAGATTACATCTCACAAGGCTTGTCCCAAAAGTCTCCTTTTTTCCTACAGAAAAACAACTTATTAGTGTCATGGAAAAAAAAAATATATATACATATATATAATATAGGACAAGTTACCTGGCAGCTTTAATTCCTCTATTTCAATCACTGAACGTTTTGTACCAAAATGTTGACTAAGCAGATTCTGTAGATCCTCAGGGACACCAGGTTTTGGAGGAGATTTTTCCAGAACATCAGAAATTTTCTTCTAAAAAGACAAATAACAACATATGTTATATCTACCATAGCTGCTCTTAGCATAGATAACAACATTGTAAATAAACATATGTAAATTCTTCCATAACTTCATACAGTGAATTGCATTAACAAAAGCCTGACTAGAAAAAGGTCTTCTAACAGGACATGATTCCTACTGTCTTTAGGGATAACACAGACTTCAGGATAAAGCTCAGACACTTTGACACAATGGCCTGGGACCCTGAAGACAGAAACACTTGTTCACTTACCTAAAACACTGCTGTAACAAAAACATAACTGAAAAACACTTTTGTAGGTTTTGCTGTTGAAGCAGTTCAAAAATTGAGTTTTCTCATCATTTGTTTTAATTTATTGTCCTTAAAGCATTAATCATAGGAATCAAATAATACCTTAAGACAGCTATATTTTAAGTTAAACAGTGTAACTATCCATCTCTTTGGGAAGAGAAGATGGTTAACTAGATTCACAATATACATTATCACAAAACCCATAACAAAAATGAGTTTAAAGCTCACCAAACCAGAAATCAAGCAGAAGGAGTTCAGCAGCTGTTTTACTCTCCCAAAACGCCTGATTTTTCAAACCTAACTAGTATTTTGAGCTTGGAGAAGAGTTCATAACAATTATGTTTTATGCCTTAGAATGTTAGCAAGTAACAGGTTTGAATTTTCACTAAAAAGAAACTGCTATCATATTTTTTAACATAATTAAATTGGATGATAAAGGGAGAACAGCCCAGGATACCCATTATCTGAATGATCTGTCAGCATTTAAGAATACAGCAGATTTTCAAGGATAGAGACATTCTGGAGAGAACAGCATGGATCTGAAGCCTTTCTTATTCTCACTGAGAAATTAGTCATTTGTGAAAGGACAGCTTGCAGTTTCTCAGCTGCACAAGCTAAACTGAACTTGCTGTCATATAGATGAGTGGGAGTATAAGCCTAGAAGTGAAGAGCAGAAGGACAGCATGCTTACAACAGAGCATCTGTGAAGAAAAGTGATCCTGCAGAGAGACAAAGTGGGCTTGGAACCACTTTTAGCAGCTGTGGAGGGGTGGTGGGTCACTGCAAGGCTTATATGTTCCTCTAGGTTGACCTTTGGTGTGGTCCAAAGGTTGATCTATGGTAACTGGAAGACTCTGCTGTGGACTTCCAGCTGGTTGGCTTCTCTACCTGAATCTGCAATATTATTTCTCAAGCTTCACCACCATTTGACACTCACATTTTTCTGCCTTGCAACAATTGCCTCTCCTAAGCATGGCCACAGGCCACCTACAGAACATGCAGCTATTGCACGAGGTCCACAAATGAGCTCCTTCTTTGTTATTCCTAGCAAATATAAAAGGCAGAGTCCTAAGGAGAAATGCTCTTCTCCAGCTCCAGCTTCTTCAGTGACCTGCATTTGGGAATCATTGGTTTAGCAGACAATAACACAGAAGTGCTGGGCTCATTTCACTTGGTAACTCAGTGTAAGCTGTCATTCCTCAGGACCACTATGTCATTTACTGGGCCACTTGATTCCTCCAAAAAAATTATGGTACTCTTGAGAGGAGAAGCCTGATACTAATGAGAAAGTCCATAAGAGTAAGGACACCTGAACAAACTCTCTTCCTTTGAGGAGAGCTATGGGGAAATGGTCCTAACACAGGAAGTTTTACTATTTTTCTTCCAATTTGTTCCAGATGCTTAAAAGCAAAGGTGTTTTTTGTGTTTCTCTTTTTTCTTTCTTTTTTTGTTTGTTTCCCCCCCCCCCCCCTCCTTTTATTTAGTGAGAAGAGTTTGATTGGAAACAATGGATCAATCTGACAAATATTTCCTGATGCATTTGCTAACAGGCTGTGTACATCATTTCAGAGGCCTAGCCTCAGTGAAACTAAAGATGTAACCAAATGCTTGTTGTTTGCCTAGGAATGGGGTCTTTTTCCTAGGGCTGCTGCACCATTCTCTGGTGGAATGCTTTCACTTGGCAGAATTGGATCAAGCTCCATGGTCACTTCTGTCAGAGCTGCTTTGAAGGCAAAATTCAACTCTACCCATTCACCGGCTGATTAAGAGGCCTGACATAACCTAAAAAAGCCACCCTTGTGAGGGAGCCAAGTACTTAACACAGGCTGTCCCAAAAGACAATTAACTTGCCTAGTGCCATATTATTTCCATCTAGACAGCAGACTGTGTTTGTTGTTGAGTGAAGATGGAGCACAGCCAGACAGTCAGCCCAGAGTATTTATTTATATACTTATGCCAGGAGAAGAGGGAACAAGGGCAGTTCTTGGTGCAAAGGATGCTGGAGCCTGTTCACACAGCTGAATCAGGGCAGATGCTGCGGAAACTGAATTGCCATCTTTCTTTGCCAGTTTCATTTTCCTGGTGTGCCACACCTGCAAGGTGGGTATAAATGCACAACCCTTGTGAGGAGCATAGGCACAATTCTGCAGTTCAGTTCATGTAACGAATGGATAATTTGACTGAAGTCATAAAAGCGGGGATTTTTATTCTTCTCTAAAATAAAGGCTGCAACACTACGTAGCTTCACACAGCAACAAAGCTGACCCAATTTGGATTCCCACAACAGCAGGCACACCCACTGCCCAGTCCCCAGGTACACCTCAGGGCACTCATACCTTCTTTCGCTTCTTTGCTTTTAGAGTGCTCCCTGGTGTTTCTTCAGGCTGACTTAGAAAACACTCTGTAGGCTGCAAAACACATTTTAAAAAGAAGTAAAAAAGAAAGTTTCAGTATTAGATATCTAATCACCTGGGGAAAATAAAACATCACCACAGGGAGGCAAGAGAAAACACAGGAATGCTAGGCAAGGGAAAAAAAACAAAACCAAACCTTCCTACCTGTAGAAAGGTTCAATTTCTTACAACGCCCTGTATCTGGAGTAATTCTGGAATTGAGATTTATGTTATTGTAACCAAGAGAAGAATAAAAGAACAGAACGCTGAAACACACAGGTTGTAGACATGCTTCCAGAAGATGGTGAAAAGCAGCTTTGATAAATTAAAAAAAAAAAAGGAAAACACGAAGAAAATATTTCAACAACCATATACTTTTAATCTCTATTACTGTGCATGATCATTTTTCTAAATTTTTCCAGTAACACCTTAAAACAACCAGCCTCGTGTGAGCTTTCAGATGGTGCAAGATACCATGGAACTGAGTGACAATAAATGGAAAATATCAATGCTCTGAATTTCCTTTGACATTTGCAAAGCAAAATTTAGGAAAACGTGTTTCAAATTTGTTCTGCTCCATTCTTTCTTTGCCTCCTCATAACAGACAGGGTCAAATATGCATAAGAAAAATACATGTTGCATTTCAGAATAATCTTCATCCAGCACATGTTGCAATTATTAACCCACTTTTGTGCCTGAGCAAGCAGGCTGAAGTGATCCATTTGTAAGAGTCCCTGCTCACATAAGCCAAGGTTAGGATTCGTCTGAAAGACAAACCAGAAGGAATAAGGCACAGATTTATAAGCACAGCAATTCTCTTTCCTTCTGAGGGATGTCCACTTTCTGGTAACACAAATGAGTCTGTATTATAAAAACTTTTTAACTTAGTAGGTGATTTGCCAAAGTGCAAGGGGAAAATGAACTTCAAGAAAGAAATCCTTGATACTAGGATGCATTTGGCTGGAAAAATCTGCTTCTGTAAGAAATAGTGAAGACGACTCATCACAAGAAACATTAGAAAAACTCAGAGTCCAGTAGTGCTCCCTGGGGTGGGCCTGGAGGAAGAGAATGAGCAGAAAAGAGTCTGATCAAAAGCCAGAGGAGCTGCTCCTTCATTCCCTTTTTAGGGCACCTACAGCAGGGCCAGAGAAAAATTAATAAGAGATTCAGAACAGCTGAGCCCCTCTGAGTGCTTCCTGTGCTGCTGTCACAGCAGGAGGGCCCTTCATAATCACTTGTTCTACATGAGCCTGGCCTGCATGTCTGTGCCTCTCCAAACCCACTTTCCTATCTTCCCCGCTTCCCCTGATAACTCAGATATAGCAACAAGGGAACCACCATGCTCCTTGCAAACAAATAACCTATTGATTGCTCCTGTTTACTGTGCTGTGTGATACAGAGTCATGCACTAGCTGAAGCAGTAGTTATGTATAAAAGCGGCTCTGAAACTGTCTGAGGCTTGAAATGATACTGAGGAATTACCACAGCAGATGTGGCTGTGGGGACTAAACAGAGCCAGCGAAGCACTTGACAGATAGGGCTGGAATATAACACAGCCTGGATCAATAAGAACTTGTGACAGGGACGGTATCTTGCCATAACAAGATCTGTCCCCACTGTTTTGTCATGAATAATCAAAGAACTAACTGCAAGCACAAACTCACTTCATTTAGAAAAAGTGTTTCAGGATTAATGTTTCATGATTTATATATATACATATATATATATATATATATATATATATATATATATATATATATCTGCCCTGTCTCAGATTCTAGTGGTTATAAGAACACCATACATTTCTTTGTTCCTAGCCCTGCTGTTAGCATTCCCAGACATTGAGACTGAAGCACAGCTACCTTCTGCCTTAAGTTCCTGATCTATCCTTACGTATTCCAGCTGTCCACAGACACTTGAAGACGACTTGCCAGGTGTTACTATCATAAATTCCATGTTTGACATTAGATTTTATGCAGAGAACAAGCCTTTGGATTGATTTAGTCATGAGATACTATCAAGAAACCAAAAAGCTAAAAAATGGGCCAACCTGAATCTCTTTCTTCCCATAGAATATGATGGATCCTTATCCTAGCTAACATCATCACTATTTATGACCCTTTCAGTATAAAGAAAAAAGCCTTGTTCACTTTGAGCCCATTTCTTCCTTCACGTGCTGTATGAACTGTTTTATATAAATCTCCAACTCCATGCACGCTCCCAACCTGTATATATGTAAAGAAGGAAAAAAAATAACAGAGCTGAAAAATAATTTATATGAGAAACAAAATTTTCTGACAGGAAGCCTTTCATTCAAATGCTTAAAAGTGTCATGGACTGGTTTCTTCTCTGATGACAGTGTATAGCCCTCTCTTTCAACTGCAACTGAAGCACACAGCAGGCTTGCTTCCTCAGAAAATCATGTTAGGACTCAAAAATCCCTTCTTCACAGCAACAGATATAGGTATTTAGGCATGGCATGCTGTTAGCAAGTCCTATTCAGACATTAGAGAAAAATAAACTTCACGGTGGTGAATGGCTGTAAATCTACGTGTCTTTGATGATCTGTAGTCTAAAATATTTAAGTATCTGATCTAACTGAACTTCTGACCCTTAACCAAATATTAGCTGCCTACCTACTCATGCAATAGTTGTTTGCATGGCACCCTTAGGAAAATGTCATTTACATGCTTTTCTTATGCAAGACACAAAGCAGACAACCTGCTGGTTTTTGACATGGCTCCCCTGTGCTCTGTGTTTTTATGCTATTTTTATATGGAAGTTCTTAAAATGCAGAAAACAGGAAATTTATGCTGAGACCACTGATTTATGAACTAAAATGTCATAAATTCCTTGTTTGTTAATCATAGACAGAACATAAAATATTTCCTGTATTATATTTCTAACACAACTTTTTTCTTAAGAAGTTGCCAAGTTACTGGAAATTCAAATGTAAAGTGAAAACATTCTTGCATGTGTGTGAAAGTTTACATTCTAGGTCAGCCATGTACTCTGACTTTTGGAGCCTGTGACAAAGTAAACACATCAATGCTCCATTCAGATTGGAGACAAATTATTCATCTCATTGCAATTCTGTGGACAGTCTGCAGACTGGAAACATAAATGTTCATAATTCTGTTTGGTTGTCTCCTGACTGGCTTTAACATGCCAAGACCACTGCAGAATAGCTTCCAGCCTGTGAATAAGGCAGAAATGAGTGAGTAGGATAGACTGTTAGAAGAACTGAAACTACGAACTACTAGTTTCCTTTAGAGAAAGCTTGTAAACCCAAACTTTGCAAGAGTTTTGCTCTAAAAGATATGCAACAACACAGGCAACTGAGCTCCCAAAAAATCATTGCCTCCAGTTTTATTGTTAAACATCAACTTAGCATGTTCCAAAATGCAGACCAATGTTCTTTATATTACCGAAAGAGTTGCAGCAGGAGGCCGACTGCAGCTGAGCAGACCCAGTCCTCCTCAGCAGGGTAATCTGTGTCAGAGATCCTTTCTAATGTTCTCACAGAACGGGCAAAGCAACTCCTCCAAAAAAAATACACATCTTAACTTTGTTCTAAATACATAAGTGAATGTAGTTGCGATTTAATAAAAAAAAAAAAGAAAAAGTTCCATAGGCATCCTCACTGAGTTGAATTCCTTGCATTTGATGTTCAGATAAGGCATACACAAAGGCTTTCTCCTATATTACTTAGTTTTCTCCTTCCTGATCAAAATGTGGAATCAGTTGACACATTTGACTCATTTCACCTTTGGTCTCTTTGGAAAGACACCAAAACATAATAAGTACTACACTTCTCTGTTACTAAACAAAGAACAGAGTTACAAAGGATTTTCATTTGGGCTATTGGCTAGGCATCATACAGTGAATTTACTACTGACCTAGGGTCTAAATTAATATCCATACTCTCAAGGAGAGATAGTCTCCAATGTCATTTTACCAACTTGACAGCCATTCAGTCTATACTACTCAATGATACACGGAAGGCAGAAGAAATTAACTTTCAAACAAGAGACTCCTTGAAATAAGCTGAGATCTAGATAATTCTGTCCTGCTAAAGCGATGCTGACTGAGAAAGACCTTGCTGCCATTTCCTGGATATACTCTGTGTAAAGCAAAACAACATTTAAGACACAGCTTTGAGGACTTTCTGTGTGCAGGGAAAGGGAAAAGATAAGGGAAAAGGACATAGTAGCACCACTCAGGCATTTATCACCAGGCATTCTCTTATCTGGAGACAATCATGGCATCAAACAAAAGTTATTATCAAAATGCACTTGGAGACCACTTCCAAATAATGCAAAAATAATTTAAAAAAATATATAAAAATCCTATCATATGATCAGATAAGGCAAAAAGTGAAGAAAATCATCCTTTTATAGTGAATCAGTGGGGATTACATTTCACTTGCAATGTCATCTCTATGGTCTACACAACTGCTAAACTTACATACCTGTTTTCTTTTCTTTGTCACGGCAGGTTTGGAATCAGGACCTTTATATGTTGCTGTCTCATCACTTGGTTTTTCAATTGCTTCATCATCCGAAGCATCTAAGGAGAAAAAAAAAACGGAGCTTTCATTTATGTTTTTCACTCATCTTCTATTTTTGCATTCAAAAATAGAAGTAAGATCTTCAACTGCAATATTTTCAAAATCATATAACCTTAAGATTAGCAGTAAGTACAGCTGGAATGGAAAATTTTATCATTTTAGAAAACTAGTATTTGAAATTTATTTTAGGAGAAGTTCCAGTTTTTGCTTCCTCTTCAAAATGCTTAATCTTGAAGGATATATTTCTGTATCCTTCTAGCATGTTGTATAATCAGTGCCATCTGCAGCTACCCTCACAGGTAGAAAATGTGTAATCTATCCATAAACCTACGTGAAATAAACCTGCAGTGAACACTGGAAGAAGATGTTTTCTGAAGAGCTCCAGGACCTCAAAGTCCATGACATCTCTCTGCATTATTCCTGAACAAGTTAAATATGATCTTTGATCTATAGCTCTGTACTTATGTAGTTACAGCTCAGTTGGATCACTGAGAAGAATACATAATTCCAGTTAAATGTGCTGATATTCCTTTTGGAGTAAGTCATCACCTTCTACAAGGAGAAGTCTTGCAGATGGAGGAAGAAAAAAATCACCTCTCACCAATGCACACACACACAAATAACACAGAAAACACCCCAATTTCCATCTAGAATTTCAGAATGCCTGACACTTAATTATCTGCAAGAGGAAGAATTCTAAGATCTGCATAATCTCCTACTGTTTAAAATATATATGAACATTTTCTGTAAGCACTTTTTAAGGTAAAGGCACCATTCCCACAGTTTAAGCAAAATGTCCACAACTATAAGAAATTCTTATGTTCTGAACAAAAACTATTGAAATTAAAATGTCTCCACTCATACTCTTATTCACCTGTTTTATCTACAGAGTACTTTGGGGAAGAAAACTGTACACACGGACACATCATCTGTTTAACTGAATAATTAGAATTCTTTATCTGGAATATTTCAACTTTTCCTTCCCCTTTGCTGGATTTAGTGATTCTTCAGACTACCCATATGCTGAAGTTGGAAGCTGCCAATTCAAAGATAAAGTTATTTATTTTGAATAGGAACAGTAAAATTCCATAAGCATCACACAAAGTATGGAAGATCTGACTACCAATTATTATATAACGTCTGTGCAATCACTAGCAGTAAGCAGAATAAAGAGAAGGCCAGAGGACGAGTAACATAAAATCAACAATGGCCATAGCTTCTAAAATCCATAGTGGTAACAAACTCTGTATATAAATCTGCCCAGAAAATGGTGTCTTGCAACTGCCATTCCTTATCACACTTTGAAAAGCTTGAGTCACAGTCAGCATCCTAAAATGGAGTTATGACAGCTTTTAAGAGTTTTCAAAAGTTTGAGAACTTAAAGCTAGTAATCAGAGAAAATCAGTGAATATTTTAGCAGGTTGGGTGCCATTTATCATGAGATCTCATTTGATATAGATTAGATTCTTGGCAAACTGCAATAGATTTAGAAAGACAGTGGCATTAGAGAAAAAAAAATTGTAAACAGTCTATGACCACAAAAGTATAAGATCCCACGTGAGGCAAGTTGCTGATGGCAGAGGAATAGCAGGGATATCCCTCATGTTAGCCCCTGCCACAGGCTAGCTGTAACATCAACGTGTCCCTTACGTAGCTGCAAAGTCCTGTCCTCTGAGGGAAGGAATGGAGTCAGATTGAATGAATTACTGAGCAGCCATTTAGATCATGAGCAAGAAGACTGATTGCCTCTCCGCAGTAGTACTATGGCCACTTCTGCTGAAACACGGCTGTTTCTGTTCCAAGAGTGTCCAGCAGACATCACCTGAAGGAATAAGATTTTCTGAGAAAGTTTATTAGCTACTAGAATTCAAAAGGAGAAAGCATTCCAAAGCCTACTCCTATTTTTTATTTTTTTAATTCAATTTTATCGATGGTGACATGGGTTTACTTCAATATAAATTATTATAAATGTATTGTTAATACACTCCATCAATGTATCTAGTCCTGCACACAGGGCAGCAGGTGAAGATACAAATTTGAAGATTTCTTTCTTATGGTAGAGCTCAAATATCTGTGGCTCCGGACTGGGATTTTACTTTCTCTCCTTCCAAGGAGCCTGATGCTCCTCTATCACATATCTCTCTGCACAACACCACCTTCTTCCCCATGGTCATCCCCTTCCAAAGTCTCTGAGCACGTGAATCTTTTGTCACTATGGAGTCTCAGGTATTCATCAGAAAAAGCTCAAAAATTGTATCATCCTTCATACTCTTCAAAGTTCAAAACGCGTCTTGGTCACTTAGTGTTATTGCTCTGCTTGATCAAGGGCTTGTTTCCTTCTATGTCACCCTCTTCCCAGCAAATTGCTTATGCTGTATTTTGGTAGAGCAGCCTCTGGGTGTGAGAGTCCATTGGAGACTTTCATATAATATAATTTCATGTAATTCGTCTGTCTCTTCCGACATGACTTGAAGAGATGCTTCAGAGATGTCACCTTTTATACATACCAGTTCTGCAGTCTTGAAGTCCTGGCTGTGCTCCATCCAAACAGACTGTATATAGACCATTAAAATGAAGAACACCCAGGAGATCAGAACTAGTCCCCCTCTTTGTCCTTGCTCATCCCTATTTGAGCCTCAAACACCATTTCTAAGTCTATCCATCCGTGTCTCATTGAACTGAATTGCTGAGACAGCTCCTTCTTAACCTATTCACTCCACAATGGAAATAAATGAGAGCAGCATTAAACAACTAATGGAAAAATGTCTGGGATCTTTAGGCATTCCTTTTTAAAACCCACTTGGCATGTTCTGAAAGGCAAACAGGGGCAGCCTAAGTTTTAAATAACCTCTTCTCTTTCTCATAACTAAAAGATACACCGCTGATAATAGCAATCTAAAACTGGACAAATGGTTTCCATGATATGAAATAGCCTGACAAACAATGTGCCACCTGTTCACTGCCCATCTGAGTTACGGGCTGCACTTCATGATGAAATGCCCTCCTCCACTATCAGCTGGAAACACAAAAAAAAAAGGAATCCAATGCCCAGCCCCAAACTCATCAAACATCTGCAAAAGTGGTTCCAGTTTGTGAATCTTTCTGCAGAATTGGATTATTTTACATCATACAAGCAGTATTTTTTTGTCCGTTTCATTAACAGTCGCTCACATCTCAGCTGAGGTGGGAGCTTGCTTTAAGCTGTGATAGTCTGTGACACTGCGTCAACTCCTGTATGACAGGAGGGTTTCATTCTAGACATTCAAGTCCCACAGGCCAGACCCTGCCATTCTTGCTCACATTAAACAGTGCATCTCCCTATGCAGATAGTTACCTTGAACTCAGTGAGGTTATCCACAAAATAAATCATAACTCAATGTGAATAAAAGTAGAGGCATCCAGCTCACAGATTTCAAACATCCCCACATCAGCAGTGCTGCTTGCCCAGCTCTGAGGTGTGAAGCTACCCAGGAGACTCTTCTACGTCCAAAATGAAGAGGACAAATCCTTCCTTAATAAACAGTTGACACAAAGGCAGAAGCTAATTGATTAATGCAATATTGACTTTCATCTCTCTTGTGCAGATGAGTGGGCAGGCACTCCTGGAACACACTGCTGAAGGAGCAATGCTGCTCAGCACAACAATCTCTTGCATCTGCTTTCCTGTAATGGGCAGACACTATGGAACCACAAGGTCACCAAAGCCTAAATGATTGTGTAATGCTCTTGATATAAATAAGAAGGTGAAGTGCTCTGGAATTTGTGTTTCTCTCCCATGCTATCCATCAGCACTGTGGCACACACTAACAGGCTTCCCAGTCATTAGGTAGTTATATTTCATTTTGCTTTGAACCATGCTGAGATGGAAAATACATTTACACTTAACACCCTGTGCCATGAATAGACTTTCTCACTTATGATAATGATCACAGTATTTTAAATTGATTCAGTCAGTGTAAGGATTTTTAACTTATAAATTCAATATACGTACCTACATCTCAGTGCATCAGTAGGTATACTGAGTGTATACATATGCATGCATTAATGCAGAAGCATGTAGATGAATGTACATACATACATAAAGAAGCACTCAGACATTTTGATAATTTAATGGGTTCCCTTTAGATATACACTGTATTAACAATTACCTCCATAAAGAATGCATATTTGCTTTGTCCTTTATTCCACTATTTTAAAAGCAGATGAAGCTTTAATGATACAGGAGGTAACAATACAAGCTTTTATGTGAATGCACTTTTGTTCATACTAGCTAGCACATACAGTTGGTGCTTGCTGTTGTATCTCATCACTATTGACACTTTCAACTTCCACAGTGCCATTCTGCTAGTATGAAGTGGTGAATACAGGAGTTACAGTGACCACAAATATAAATAGCTCAGTCTTTTAAGGACTGAGCCTAACTGACTGGGAAAAAAAATATATTATTTTGCTTATGTAAGCGAAGACACCTGAGAGAATACTTTCTATTAGTTTGGGATATTTCTTTTTTTCAAACCTGGAAGCTCAGTGAGATCAGACATTTCTTTGGCATTCAGAAGACCTCCAGCGAAACAAGGCGCTATAGGAAAAGTTCATTTCTTTTAGTTAAACTTATCTCTACCCTAGAATTTGGAGGGAAATTGCATCCGCGAGGGAGACTCCTTCAATTTTTATTTGAAGTATCTGGCACTGTCCACAGACAGAGATGAATTCTGGGCTAGAAGAGCCCACAGATCTGAACTGCTACAGAAATTCCTGCATTCTCTCTTTTACTCCCACCAGTATTATGTATCAATACTAATCCAGAATTGCATATAGGAAAACAAAGCTTGTATATAATTTATTTTTACAAACTTCATTCCTCCCCCTTTTTCCACCCTTGACTTCCTTCCTCCCCTGACTGCTCTAAAATTGCCTTATATCTAAAACTAAACTTTAAATAGGACCCATGTTTTCAATTGTTAAAAAACATCAAGGATGTTGCAGAAATAGATTTTGTATTTGCTACTCTCTCTTTCTAGTTTCAAACATATTGCAGGAAAACGTGTCCTTGACATTACTCTGTCACTGAGCATGGTTCATTCAATTTGGGCATGCTATGATGGAATAATTTCAGGCTGCTTTGCAGGTTATGTTTTTATCTATTGGTCACCTAATCTGGGGAAAAAGCACTTCTTGGGCTTCCAGCTTTAAAGCCAGCGGATTGAAAAATATTTGATTCTAAGTAAAATGCCAAGTGTGTTGGGCAGAAGTCTTTTTATTTTTTTTTTTTAACTGTCATTTTAGATTCCTTTTCTTTGCAAGTAATAATGGAATGGGCAGACAGAAAGGTCTGGGAAAACAGCACAATTGAAATCAGATATTTTCATATTTGTGTCATTTAAAATTGGACCAAATTTGCAGTGAATCAGATCAATTAATCTTAATGTCAATGCATTTGCCTGAATTTTTCTTGCCCCTAAAGTTTTGTTGATCACCAAGGCCGGCCTGAAAGCAACAATGAAAATATCTAAACAAATCCTTCCAGCATCATCATCACACAAGGCAGAAGGAACACAAAGCTCAGTGTCATGACCCCAGTCATCACTCCCACCAACACGCAAAGAAACAGATGAAGTCTTTCAATGAAACAGGACAGGGAGTTGGTTAAATAAGAAAAAGGGTTTGACAGTTCAAATATTTTGAAGTATTCCAAGCACAGCTTCTTCTTTGACAAAAGGAGGGGGATAGGGAGATGGGATAGGGAGTCAATTAGTTAAAAAGCAATGAAGTTCATGTGCAGGTGACTAGCAGTTAGGTCATTTTGGCTCTCATTTTGACTCTCATTTTGACAGCTTTTATTGCCCACTGCAACAGAGAACAAAGTTATCTCAGCCCAACATGGAGGCAATCTCCAAGATAGCCAGACGTGATGTCATTAACCGAAAGCAGCCCCTATCCCCCCAAGGTCTAAGCACTGTTTTCCTCTTCTGTCTGAATGAACTCCTTCTCCAGAACAGTCTTGATACAGCACAACAGTAAGACCTCACATCTGTGAGCATACCTTGAAATGCAGAGTTGGCCTGCCTGAGGTACTTTAAAAAGAAGTGTATTTTACAGTGCATTTGTGAATCACACACAAAGGCACACAATATGCAACAGAGCAGGAAGAGACACGGTCCTACTGAAGACTGAAAAGGACTTCAGTAGGCCTGTGTCAAGGAAGAACTTACTACAAACTGTCTGCAAGACCAGCATGTATCATGTTAAAAGTACTGGCAATAGTTGGTACTACAAAGACAACATGTTGACATGTGTAAACACCATCCCTGGTCAGCTGAGAGATCTACCAGAGATAAACTGCAGGAGAGGACATTCAGCTGGGGCTCCTCTTTCTCACACTGAAAGAGGAGAAGTTAAGGGAGTCATTTAGCATACAAATGAAATCACCTGTCAGACTGTGCCAAGAAAAGTCTCCCACAGCTCATTTCTCCCTTTACCTAATTTTTAACAATTTTAATATTCAAAACTGGTACCACTAAAAGAGTGTTTCTGACTTACTGACTAGCAGTGAGCCAAAATTCAAAACGAAGGGTGTGCCTGGAGTCAAGGTCAGAGGAAATCCTGTTGCATACAAGTGAGTACAGAAGAAGAATCTACCTCTACATATACAGAAGAATCTACATAAGGTTAAGCTTAGCTTGCAATACAGCTATAACCCAGCCTATTCATAATTTGACCTTCTCATTATCACATATTGCCTTATAAGACAGAAACACGTTCAAAAAACAGAAAGAGACTGGTCAAGTATAAAAGTAGTAGGTCACACTTAGTCTGGTAAAAACTACTTACACTTCCACAAGATGTGAGCTGAATGTGACATCCCACCCCTGTCTCACATGACAAAAAATGTCACCACTGAGGTAAGGAGGGAGGACTTGACGTTCATTTTCAGTCACTGTGGCTTTCAAACCCATGGTAGATGAAGGGCAAACACTAAGATTTCACATTTTAGGAAAATGACAGACTGACTGTTTGCCATCCAACCTAATTTCTTCACGACTGGCCTGTCAAACAAGCACCCGGAGCCTGAAGATACAGAACACATCAGCACAGAGTGCACATCACTTCTGCTGTCTGCTCAAGTACTCCAAAGTCAATGACACTAAGAGCGAAGGCTCAGATAGCACATAAGTCACTGCAGCCTCTTCATTACTCTTCTGTTCTTTCAAAAACTACCCTTCTGACAAGCTCTTTAAAATTCCATTTCAGCCTAAAAGCATGTTCTTTGAGAGATAAGGAAGCTGGAGATGATTTTGTTTGGCTTGTTTAGAAGTAGTATGGGTTTGGGATGTTTAAAATATTATGGGATGAATGTTATGAAACAATTAAATACTTAACCTTGTAAAAAGGGCTTCTCCTCTTGACAGATGCCAGGCCTTGTATACCTTACAGGCACTTTAGAAACAAGTTAAAGGATGCCAGCAATGCTGTGCAATAGTAACAGAACGTTCTAACTCTGAAAATTTGGGCAATAGGGAAAAAAAATAAATACATCAGAATACAGTTGACCAAATTGTACATTGTGGTCCACACATCTTACATTATAAAACATCCCATAGGATCTTTGAACAACTACAGATGCCTAGGAATTCGGGTTTAATCATTTAAAAAAAAAATCAATTGACAAGTATTCATTACAGAAAGTATGACTGTATGAAGGAGAATCCCAAAAATCTGGTTTGAAGTAGCTGTCAATCCTAACAGGCATATGAGGAAATATATGTAAAAGCCATTCTAAAAAAAGCCACAACTTCTCCAACAAAAAACCAACCACTATCCTTCATTAGTTATAATCTTTTCTCCTATAAATATTTGTTTCTGTTAATTGAAAGGAAATAGGTAAATTGGAAGCAAACCTTGCAAACAAAACTTGGGAGAAATCCATAAAACTATTTCATTGGTGGGTGCTGGCATAGATCAGGCCATGATTAAGTCTTGTCCAGGAATGTAGTACAGCCCAGATGTGATGTCTCCCTTAGCACTGCGAGAGACTCATATTTCCTACTGTCTTCTCACTGTCTTGGGAAGCAGCTGTGGCTTCACAGCTGTAGTTCTTGTTGTGAAGGTAACACACAGAGTCTGGCTGACTCTGTGGACTTGAAGCTGATAGATCATGATAAAATTACATAGCAAAACTTGCCAAAAACAGTAGGCTTCCACAAAAAATAGACAGCACATGTTTTAAAAACTTAACAGCGCATATTACATTATTTTTCATAGATAAGCATTGATATTTTACTGACCACTGATATTACTGGCTCATGCTAAAAGCCTTTTTGACTCGTGCATGTTTTGCAGATGTATAATCCTATGGTATAAGGCTATCACAGACCTGACATCTTCCCAGGTTTTCTCTGAACATTAAAAACTGCATGCACATATGTAACGTAGCATACACTTAGCTATGCGTCACTACCAAGAAATACATCTCATTAAAGAACAGTACTGCAAACAAGCTTTTATCTCAACTCTCCTTGATGATTCAATACAAAATGTGAAAGAAGGCATTTTGAGTTATTCAGACTTCTGCAACCTTCCTATATTAGAGGTCTTCACGTACATAGCAACATCAAGTCCATTTGAAAGAGCAACACGTTAACTCATATAAAATTAAACTTCAGGTTAAGAACAAAATTCCCTGAACAGAGTTAAAGTGGCAAACTCACTGGATTATAGACCATCTGTTGAGATACAAGGTCCAGTGGCTATATTTCTAAGCCTCTTATTCTCATGCTTCCTCCTTTGCATATCCTAAACATTTCTCAGCCATTTGGTCTCAGACACTGCATTTTGCACCACTCTTTCAAGCTACCCTAGCATCTCTAATGTATATAATACTGGAATATACATTTGTTGATTTAAATAACATTTTCCCAAAAATCTCACTACAGGAGCAAGTAAGAGAAAACATCTTCTATTAGACAGAAACCTTTTATATATGAATGAAGATTAACGGAATATAAAAGAGAAATACTATCCACTTTGCTGAATTAACATTTTTCAAAGGAGGAAAAGCGACAGGCTATTCATCTATGTCAGTACTCCCTATTCAAGACTAGAAATTACAATGCAATCTCTCATCTGTAAAAGTCTTTTGTGAAATGGCATGCAGCACACGTGTCCAAATGGTCAAATAAAGCACATCACAACTCGATCAGTTGCAACTGCCATAAAAATAGAGCTCATACCTATATTCATGTGCTACAAGCAGATGGCTGATTGCTTTTCTGTCCTCTCACACTGCAGTCCTGTTCCTTTAGATTCTCTCTTTGTAGAGAGTGACATGCTGCGAGGTCAGTTTTCTGACAAGGTCATCTGCCTTCAGTGCATGAAGAGAACTACACGGAAAGTGGGATGGGCTATATTTAGAGTTTGGTCCAACTCCGTGCCAAGGTCCCCCCGCTGTCTCTCCCATGCAGCACTGTCTCAGGTTTATTCCTGTAGCCTCAGCCCACAGAATAAACGAAGGGAGAAAAACCATTCTGTGCTACTACTTACCGGAGCTGGGTTTTGGCAATTCAGTAGAACAAGTGGATCAGGAGCTCAGATATAATTCCTTGAATCCCTTGCTTCCTTATTATTTAAAGTCTTTTTTTTTTTTTTTTTTTTTTTTTTTTTCAATTTATTCAAGTGGATTTTCCCTTTTCAAGTGAATAAGCAGAGGGAACTGCCTGGGATACATCAGAAATAAGCCTCCTGAGCTGAGGTAAGCTTGCTTTATTTTTGTGCTGTCACTGTAATTAGAAAACAACTGAGGATGACTTGGACCAAATACGCTTTCTCTGCTAGACTAGTTCTGTGTGTCAACATTAACATTTGGGGGGAGGAGGGGGATAACAAACATCTCAATTTCATATCACCATTTTTCATTATCTCTGTGTAAAGGAAATTAGAAAATAAGAGGATATCAGCATGTGCAATAGAAGATATAGTATGATTTCACCCATTTCATTTAAAAAGTACGTAGTCAAGCAGGCAGATGATATAATTCTGAAAGTAACAGAGAAGCAGATGATTGCCTACATGCATGATGATTCTATATGCAAGTGTGCATTTAGATGTGCTGAAAGATGTTTTATGTGCATTATTTTGTACAATATGAGAATATATGGCTTCAATATTGCAAATATAGGGCTTTAGGCAAATAGTATAGTTAAAAAAAATAATTCATAGAGGAACACATGCTCTAATTTCTTCACAAGCCCAAAGAATTTGCCCAACTGCAGCCCTAGTACAGGCAAGACTGAAGATCATGTTCAATTTAGTCTCCTTTTCACAGAACACTTTACATGAGTCCTGCATTGTCTTTCCTTTAAAAGCATATATGGACAAACAGCTTTCCTCAGCACTGCTTTAAACTGCTGTGACTCAAATGAAAAAAAAAAAGCAAAAAACCTAATCACCAGGAAAGAATATAACACAGCATGCTTGACTGTAAGATCAACTAACACACTTCAAGTCACATGGACATCATGATCCCGTGGTGTGCAGTCCAACACGGGGAAGCTGTTGCCACACAAAGACAATCTGGAGTCATGGTGCACTCCAGTGTGCATACACACACACACACATCATCACCATAGAGTCCTCCAAGGCAAACACAGAGTAATGGTGAAGAAATGGGGTTGAAAGGTCCTCTTGACCCACAGGACCAAACCACTGCACCAAAAAGCTTTTGGTTACAAAAGCACCATGCATGAGTCCCAAGCAGAAGCATCTGAAGAGGTAGATGGGTTCCACACTAACAGTAAACAAAGCGAGCAACTGAATGGATTCCTGTGCTTAGTTCAGTCTTCTTTCCTTAATCAGCTTAACTGCTGATTACATGCCTTACATGAGGCTGAATAAAGTAAAAGCTTACATGGCCGCATAAACCTCACCTGCTGAAGAAACACCTGATTCTGGTTACTCTCAACTCTGTATAGGACCATCTGACCTTCCTTTACTTCTGCTTTTTGTTTGACAATTTATGCTCAGCATGAACATTAAGTTTATTTGGAGGTTATTATAAAGACCATCTATTTTGCATAAATTTCCTTCTAGATTCTTTAGCAAATGATAATTAGGGCAACATACCAAGGAGCTAATTTGAGCTGTGTGGCATGTGACAGTCCTGAGCTGTGTGGCATGTGACAGATCAGACTCATCCAGAAGGTTTCCACTGCAAGAATTTGGAGGAAGCTCTTACATGTGGACCATTGAAGCAATGTGAATGCATTCATGAAGTTCATCAGTAATCAGGAGGCTTCGTAGTATAAAAGCAATGAGTGCTAAGATTGGTAACAGTCTTCAATAAACAACTGTCATCTCTGACAGAAAAGAGAAGAAACAAATGCAGCTTTATAAATTTCTAAAGTCAGTTTTTCTTGAAGTTACTGTTTAATGAGCCCATGTAGGTTTTACAACAATCTGCAGCACCTGTTCTCTGTATGTGGGAAAATGTTATTCCCCTGTCAGTGTAACAGACATTGCAGGCTTAAAAAAGCATGACGCATGTGAACATAGCCTGCAAATACAGCATTCACACAGAAACCCTGCCAGTGGCAGCGGGGGCTAGCTAGTCCAGAGCTCAGCTGAAAAGGTCTCTGTTACAGAAACTGGTTCGTTTGCATGTGGGTGACAAGGTGAGAGCAATGGGAAATGGCAATATCACTGTCATGATAAATATGAGTCAGACATTAGAAGTAGGAAGAAGTAGGAGAGAAACGCACATGAATGAGCAAGCCTCATTGTTCTACTGTGGACAAACTTCAATCTGCCTCTAATCTCCTCCCTGTTGGGGCCAGTCCCTCCTGGTAGCATCCTTCTCTTCCTCATATCTCCCCTCCATTAAATTTCCAGCACCAGAATGAGCTGGCTTCATCCTGCTAAAGTAGAGACCGGGGGAGGAGGGAAGGGAGGTAGGAAGAAAAAAGAAAAAGAAAAAGAAAGAAAAGATCTTTATTTCCTCAACCATTGAAGGAAAGTAAGGCTGAAACCCCGTTTCTACTTAGGAAGCAAAGGCGGCCTCAGATGGGGCTGATACCCACTTTCCTCACTGGTGGTGGGACCAAAACCTCATGCTCATGGTTGTGGAGGAGGAGGAAGAGAAGGCATGGCTTATGATGTACACTACCAGTTGGCCAGGCAAAGCTCCAAGGGGACAGTCACGGACTGCTGGCACTGATGCTGTCACCCTCAGCTGACAGGTGTACGTAGAACTTGAGCCAGGTGGGTAAATCCAAACAGCACTGGGGGGGTGAGAAATTCCCTGTAGCAGTTAGATTCCTACTACTGTGTGTAATATTTATAAGCCTGCTCTGGCGGCTTTCTTCTGGTGCAACTGAACAGCAAATGGTGCTGGGATTTTCCTCCTTCCTCAGCCTCTGGCTGTTCCTCAGCCAAACCAAGCTGAAGAAACAAGCTGGGGTTTTGAGGGAAGACTAAGCGATCTCAGCTCATCCTGAAACAAGTACCCTTAGTCATTGGGCAGAGAGGCCCTGCCATATGCTGCAGCCTATCTGACACACAGCTCCAGAGTTAGACAGTGGACAGAGGTGGGTTTGAGTCCCATCGCCATCACTGCATAGTTGGTGCTGCAGCCAGCATCTAGACAGGGATACCTCAAAGAATGGAATAGACAGCAAGAAGAGTGAAGGTGGCACTTAGAGAGACAGCCCAAAATATGTGGGCACAGTTCTCTGGGTGTATGTCTGTGCGAGGAGGGGATACTGTATTTGATGGGCAAATGAATTGCTACAGCTGCAGAAGGAGCTATAGGTCAACATCTGCAGACAAATTCTCTTTCAAAACCTCTCATAATTACTGTCATGATTCCTGAGTTGTCATGGCTCCCAAACTGTTGTGACTGACATCAATCTAGGAAGAGAGAGGTAGAGGAGGATGTCCCAGTGTGTGCTTTACAGGAAAGAGATACTTACGTGCAGAAAACAAAAGAATCACAAAGCTGAAGTGAAGCAAATGGTTAGTTAAATAATTTAAGTTGTTCTGCTGAAGAGTGTTTTCTCAAGGCTGAATGGTAACAGCGAAGGGGGAAAAAAATCAAAGTCCACAGCCCCAAGCTTTGTCTGACCTGCTTTCACAAGGCTCTCCGCAAGTATAAGGGGAAAAAAAAAAAACCACAAACCCACAATAAAACCCCTCCAAATGGGTCCCTGTTTCTATTTTGCTCTCTTTGAGAAATAGGGATACCAATTTGCAGAGAAAAAAAAACTCTGAGGTGAGCAACAACCTCCCAAGTCTGCATTTTCCTGCAGACCGATTGGACTTGGGACTAATGGTCACCAACACTGGTTTTCAAGATTTGCATGAGAAAATACTACTCATCACCTAAATAAACTCACTCCTTTCTACCCAAGGCAGAGGAAGATTTTACGCTTATGTCTAAGCAGAATGGGGCATAGACAGGAATCCACTGAAGACATCACCAGGCTCTCTAGGCCTGCAGCCCTGCATGGCCTGACACAACCTGCCAAGCCGCTCCCTCACAATCTCTGGGCATGGGCACCACCTGCACAGTTTTATGGGCATCAGAAAGCATCCTAGCCTTATTTCTATAATGCCTCCACTAGCTACGGTCTTTTGTGCATGTCTCCACGTTGAAACAGAAAGCTGGGCTGGTCCCACTTCAAGAGGAAGGTGCAGAAATGGCCAGACCTCACCTCAGAAAGTGACAATGGGTGCAGTTAAGGACGCAGCAGATGCAGTCCACTTTCCTCTCATCATGCCTGCATCTCTCTTGCAGTCACAGAAATATACATGCATATACGTAACACAGCTGTGTACAGACATATGATGAAGCTTCATGGGGTGGAGACCTACTCCCTGTCCACTAAGAGCAAAACATAGTATGGGGGGAGCTAAAATGAAGCATCTCTTCCAAAAAAACATAGTTGTCTTATATGAAATCCCAGTTTGGCTAGATGAAATGGAGAGCAACTATGACAATTTTGCTTAAAAACAGTGATGAGATTGAAAATAAGCAACTGGAAGTAGTTCACCTGCAATATCATAAAAGGGTGCAGTGGTATGAGAGAGCTTGTATATACCCAGGAGTGTTTGTCTCTACTTGAAAATATGCTTTCAAAAGAATGTAAAAATTGAGGATGTGCAGCTGGTTACTTGCATGGGTTATTTTTTCATTTTCACAGAGCAGTCCCCAGGTCCCAGCTTACAGACAGGTACAGAAGTAATCTGTAAACAGAGGGCTCCATTGGAGTGCACATTTGTACAGGTGTAGCATAGGCACACGGCACACCAATCAAAAAGATCTCTGCTTGAGAGGAAAAAAAGGGAGCTTGAGAGGAGCTGAGAACCTGGGAAAGCAAAGCACAGCAAAAGCTGTGAGAACACTCTCTCTAAGAATAGTGTCTGCATGCCTTTCTGCTGCTCTGTGACATCTGCCAAGGAAAAGGATTACAGGCAATGCTAGACGGTACCAGTGCACTTCATTTTAACATATAATTAAGTTCAAAACAAGTCCCAGTAAAAATTCCACCTACACAGTGTGGCACAGTCAGGCAGGAAGAAACGCTTCAAACTGGTACTACATTAAAATGTCTCACACAAATTTCTTGTCTTCCATTACATAATACTAAATTATTTCAAACCTCAGCAAATTTACAGTGATTACTGCTGGGCCTCCAAAGTCAAAGAAAGAAATCCAACAACACTGAATTCTTTTGTCTCAAACATCATAGAGTGAAAATGCATAAGCACAGCTGCAGAACTGTAAATTACATTTTTACATAAAATGAAATTTGGACTAAACATAGTCCTGTTAAAATAAATCCTCAGAGGTTAACTTTCCCATTTTTTTCTACTCACAAGCAGCTTTTTAGTGAACCAGTTTTTTTCCTCAACAATTGTCTTTAAACATGACAATGTCCAATCTCTAGAGATCACAGAATCACAGAATTGCTCAGGTTGGAAAAGACCTTAAAAATCATCAAGTCCAACCACAACCTAACCATACTGCCCTACCTCTAACAACCCACCTCTAAATCATGTCCCTGAGCACCACATCCAAACAGCTTTTAAACACACCCAGGGATGGTGACTCAACCACCTCCCTGGAGAGCCTTTTCCAGTGCTTAACAACTCTTACTTAAAGAAATTCTTCTTGATATCCAATCTAAACCTCCCCTGATGCAACTTGAGTCTGTTTTCCCTCGTCTTGTCACCTTTCACCTGTGAGAAGAGACCAACCCCGCTCTTGCTGCAATCACCTTACAGCTATTTGAAAAGAGCAACAAGGCCTCCCATCAGCGTTCTTTTCCCCCCGACTGAACAGCCCCAGTTCTTTCAGTTGCTCCTCATAGGGCATGTTCTCCAAGATCTTTACAAGCCTTGCTGCCCTTCTTTGGATCTGCTCCAGCACCTCAGTGCCCTCTGTGCATTGAGGTGTCCAGAACTGAACAAAGTACCCAATATTAAAAAATTAAGTAACTACAACATGGTTGTAGTAGACAGTTTTCTTAATGACTAATAATAGCGCAGAAGAACACACAAGCATAAGATGAAAAGAATTTAAGATAATCCCCAATAAACAACAGATGTTTTAGATACTCCTTATAGGGGGACAATTTAATCATGCACAAAATACAGTCAAAACCAGGCATTTTATGCGAAATCTTGAGTGTCTTGAAGAGTACTCAAACAAAACAAGCAGCAAATTTCTTCCTGTTACTATGTTTTACTCTGTTGATACAATGGTTAGAGATGTCATCCAATACAAACTGATGCATAGCATTGTATGTCCACTCCTACAATACCCACCAAAGGCATGGGAAGACAACAAAAGGAAATCCCACTTGAGAAGAAAATGAGATCAGCTCACTAGCACACAAGAAAAAGGAAGGGTTGAAATCACATCGAGATTTGCACTCCTAGTGCACAGTGCTGTTTTGCCATGTTTCTCCTTCAGTCCAGCCAACAGGCTTGCATATTCCCCACTGTAAATCCATGCAACATCCACCACCAGCCCTCATGGGAGCTGAGGCAGCTCATGCAGTGGTGGAGTTTCTTGATACAGACAAGTAGACACCAAAAGACAGAAATAGCATGACCTCTCTCATCTCTTGTGCAACAGGGAATTTGAGACTCTTGAAGGAGGGAAACAGAGCATTCACTCCCCCTCACATCAATTTTCAACTGACCTTCAGCTGTCTGAGGAGGACAAGGTGTAGGCTAATTATAGGTTTCTTGCTTCTTGCCCTCACGTGGGCAGAGCAATCTTATGAATCTCACAGATCTTTCACAGCAGAGGTTGTTTTTCATTTCAAAGAAGAGCTGTTCATACTGAAGATATTTTTACTGTATATAGTGCAAAACTACAGTACACAGCCAGCAGTTTCTTATTTTACAATTGTTGAAGACATACTGCATGTATTAGTTAATATGCTGTGTTTTCTTTGCAGTTTGTGTACACACAACACATGGTCAGAGAAAGGAGTCCTAGAGGATTTATTTGGATAGAAGTCAGGTGCATGTAAATGCACTGTTAAATTAAGGAGCTGCAGAGTCAGCATTTCTAGATCTGATTGGAACTGCTTTGCTAAGTGCTAAACACATCTTTACTAGCATTTAGCATTTCTTCCATCTCAGTTCATCTTACTGTAAAAAACAAGATACAGAAATGTCATCCTGGGGCTTCAATAACATAGTTAAAGTGCTGTGGGATCCTTGAAGAAAACGTTATAGTATGATAAAGTAATTATTGTTTGATACACTTCAGAGAACAACCCTCATAAAAGTAGAAATTATTATTACTTTTTAACATGTTAGACAATACAAACCACTTGCATTCAGACCACTAGGATGAAAAACAAACTTGAGGCTAGCTCTGTCCGAGGGACAAGGCTCAAAAGAATCCTTTCTAATTTGAAATTACAGTTCTCTGGTCTGTGTATCAATAGCCACATTCAAAGGCTTCTTTGTCATAGCTGTTTTTCAGAGGCTTCTGGAAGAATGCCCTGACATGAAACAAAGGAATGATAAAGGTTATCCGTATCTAACGGGTTTCACTACTGAATCCAGCTCAAAGAAAAACTGATGACAGATTATGTAAAACAGGGGTCAGAATATATATGGTATGGGAGAGACAGAAGCAGCACTTTATCTAGGCCTTGAAGGTCTCAGCTCTGGCGACAGACTCTTAAGGCAGATGTCCTCCAGTATCCTATAGGAATTCACATGCAATGAATTCCTCATTCCAGACCTTGCTGGGAAGTGTAGTCTCCTCCTAGTTGATTTACTTTAACATTACTGATAAGGAAACCATGCTGTAGCAGAACACTACCTCCAGTGCAACAGAGCACAACAGAGATGAGATAGGCAGCGCAACTGCAGAGGAGAGATGAGTGTCCTAGTTCAGCCAAAGCTATAGAAAACAGAAACCGTGAAATAATCCAAGTCTGACAATACAGAAAGCAGAACAGCCTTCAAATCAGACATGCTGTGTTTCATTGCTTGTCTTTGGCAGCAGAAATCATGTTCCTATACAATTCATATTATCAAAGACTGGCATAGGAAGAAAAAAGCCCAAATATGTCATGATAATTTAATCCTTTTGTTTATTTTTTCTGACTGATCACTTCCCTCAGCAATGGTCACGACTGGAGGGCTTCACCAGGACTGTAATGAAGGTTAAGTCCTGGGGAACAATTTTGGTTATTAAGGGAGGTTTCAGCTGACTACACTTTAATTACTGGAGTAGCACAACACTCTGAATTCCCAGGTACCCCATTTCAACCTGCAGACTAACATGACTTGGCTTAGCGCATATTCTAACGTTGTTCTCATAAATTCTTTAACAGTATTTCCAAATCTCAGAGGTAATCCAATTTCTTCTTTATTTTTACTATGGAGGATTTCAACAGGTACTTCAACTAAAAATAACTAAGATGGTGTGCTTCTGAAATGCCAAAAATAGGCTCTGAAAACAAATTCCTCTCCAAGTCTTGTAATAATTAAAAGCACCGTGAATTTGCTAAATACAAAATAAAAAGTGATTCTGTGTTGACAAAACATTTTCAGCAGTTCTCCACAAAGGCAACCCACAGTAACATTTGGTTAAAATGCTCAGCACAGGGGAAGAAAAATAATACTAGGTATCATCTGCTATTGGAGAAACACAGAAATTGTCAGTGACAGTAGAAAAGCAGAATGTTCAGGGTTTCTCAAACAGTGCAGTGCCTACATTATCTGCATGAGCCAGGCCTAAATGAGCCAAAGTTTAAGGACTGACAAAACACATGCTGTCTGAGAAATACGTGGCAAATGAAGAACTGGATCTCCAAATAAGCAAGTTGAGTACTAATACATCATAAGACTCAGCAGGAACGACGTGATTTATACCTCTGAATTCACAAAGCACTGACATTTTCCTCTGCGCTCTCCTCCGTGCCCCAAATTCACCAGTGTTTTGCTACTGTGTGGAAATGAGAACAGCAAGTTGTCCAGAACTGGTTTTGTTTGCTCTGAGACACTGCATTCCCTACCTCTAGTACAGTGGGACCTGAAGACGTGTCTGTGTGCTGCCCTAATCCACAGCAGCAGCAGTAGAAACTGGATCTTCCCCCGAGATGGTTATAAAAAAAAAAAAAGTGTGGAAGATTAAGATTAGGGAAAAACGTGCAGGCAGTGATCAAGGTGAGAGGGTTGAACCCAAAAGAAAGGCAAGACATATCCACATCTCTGAGGTGATGGCAGAAGGGCAACAAAGGCAACCGAGGTGGAACTCCAGCTCTGAGCCTCAGCTCTTTTCCATGTTCATGACAAAAATGCCTAATTTTCTACGAAACAACAAGCTCACCTCAGTGAGTGAGCTTTCCTTTGTCTCTGTGCAGGCACAAAGCAGAAGGGGTGGCTGTTAACTGCATGGTCCTAGAGTTGGAGTAGAAAGACTTGCTCCTAACAGTGCTTCAGTCTGCTGAGGGGTGCTGAGCCCCTAATTGCTGCATCACTTGGGCAAATGCAGCCCACCTCTGACCAAGATCTTTTGAGAAGGTGCTGTAATTATGGCTCATCCTGGAAAAAGCTAGGGCAAGACAGAACATTACTTCATGTTGTTTCTTACTCCTCCGTATCCAGAGAGCTACCGTAAAAAGCCAAACCAAAATAAAATAAAACATCAATTTAGATTAGTTTTCAAGGGTGAAATAGTTCTGTGTAGGAAAAGGGGGGGAGCTCACACATGTATGCAAGGAACTAAGGAGACATCTGGTTTCAGATAATGACAATGATTTACCTTTGACAGTGGACAAACAAACAGAGCCTAAGCTCCTGTCTGCTTCAGCAATCGCTGCTTTCCCTCAGTTTCTGCTAATCTAACAGTGGGTATTCAATTTTTAGTTTTAATTACCAAAATATTACCAGGATAATTTGCTGCAGTGAACAACCACAAAACTGTAAAGAAAGCAACATGCTCAGTTGCATGTAAAATTACTCCCGGTTAGTAAACAACTATTTGTGCTTATCAAGAACTGTTTGGGAAAAGAACACTTAAGGAGTTTAGATTGGAAACCTCTAAAAGGAAAAAGTGAACTACTGCCATAGCACGTGACACAAGAACTGACTTCCTGGTGTGGGGAGGCAGCTTTTGCACAGATTTGCAAGCCTGAAATACTTTTTTCTCCACACCGAGAGACCAATGGAGCACTTAGCTGAGGTTTCAGAGGAGCTCAAGTGATGCATGTAATACCTGCTGCGTACACTAACACACAGCACTGTTCAGATCAGAAGGAACGGAACAGATGCTATTGATCTCCCTGCCTCAGGTTAAGCTCTTGGAGAGGGAAATTCCCCACCAGGGACACATGAAAAAACCAGCACTCCCACTGTGCAGCCTCAAGGGATCTAGAATTTCCCTCCTACTTCTCTATTTTTGACTCTGTCTTTTAACTGCATCCAAGGATGAGCACAGGTAAATAACGCAGAAGGCTTTACCCGAGGCTGACTCTAGCAGCTGCTTCAGAAGGGCAAGCTTGGGCTGAAAGGAGTCCTAAAGAGCTGGAGCCTACAGAGCCTTATCGCTCTACAGCTCTGAGCCCCACTGGCTGCTAACCAGCCTCCTCAGCAATATCAAGAGCTGCTAATGTCCCAGCACCTTTCTACATGGCAGTAATTAAGAAAGCAAAGATAAGCAAGCATTGTTTTTACTGCAGGAATGTTGTGTTGCTAGAAAACACAGCATCTAGAAACTAGATATCCATCTAGAAATAGAAATCTTCAGATATCTATCTAGAAAATTAGATACATATCCTCTTTCTTAAACCCTTCATGCATGTATCTGGAGTGGAGAATGTGCTTTGGAAATGACTGAATCACGTCTGTATGAGTTCACCAAGCAACACTTGCAGGGGTGAAGGGAAAGTTTAAGTGCAAGAGTCTTCAGACTGCCTCCATGCAGCAGTGCCTCCTGCAGTGACACTGGAAAAAAGCCATCTAGCCATTCCAGTCATGTTTCATGGTCAAGAAGAATACACAAAAATACAGGCCACTGAGAGGGAAAACATCTCAGACAAAGCCTGGAATTTTTTGACAGCACTGGAGAGTTGCTGGCCTATTTTAACACTGCATAAGGCAGGAAGAAATTATGAAGAGGAGAATTACTTTTTCCATCCAGCATTAGAGGAGGATGAAGATCATGGCTTCATTGCGAGCATGGGCAGGACAATAATGCGTGAGGTGCAAGAGAGGAAGACCCAGAGTGTCCAACCTGTGCTCAACATAGGAAGCCTCCAACAGGTCAAACCTTTTTCTTTTTCACATCCAAATTCATGGGAATTGACTGAATGGGGATGGGAAGCAGAAGTAATTGCAGAAGATTTTCATTCAAAGAACAGATTCTCTTTTGGTTTGTTGGTGGACTGCTGCTAGCACGTACTTCAGGAATCTTGAAGTATCCTCGTACTCTGCTATACAAGTAGGAAGCAAAGTTCCTTCTGATGTACTCCTGTGTTGAATTATGGGTTGTTTTACAAAGAGAGATTTTAAGAGTACAGTGCTAGGATTTGGACTTGATCAGAGGTCCGTAGATCTGTCTGCTGCTTTCAGCACATTCAACTACAAGGTGTAAGCAACTTGCCTTCAGAACCCAACGGGAGTCGATCTGAGAGTGTCTCAGATGGTTCATCTCATTCCTACCAGGAGGCTCAAGGCAGGCAGCTGCTCCTCCTCACTAGGAGTGCCTTCCATGGCATCCAGCAGATTAAGCTCCATTCCCTATGAACCTATACATTATTAATCTTATCTGAAGCAGACAGTGCTGACGCCCAGCTTCCTCAGTGTCTGGAAGAATATCAGCTGTCTCAAACTCAGCCCAAGAAAACGGAGAGAATGTTTGCAAGTAGCACAAGAAAATACTTCTCAAAACTTTGCAGGATTCAGAATTGTCTCCCTCTTTCTTTTCCTATACACTACCAAAGCAACCGCCTGCGATTCATATCCCGCTCTGTTGTCACTGCAGCTACAGCTACAAGACAGTCCTTTTTGTATTTTCTGGTTACCAGATATCTGTCCCACTTCCAATCAGACAAAGACTTGGACCCAACTGGCCCATCCACTTGACTTTCAAGATGCAAGACTGTCTTTATCAGACCAACAGAATATGCAGTGGTGGAAAATATAGCATTACACTTCCCAAAGCCTAGGAATGGAACTGCAAAGAAAGTTACACAACATAATTCCTTAGCTTCTGTTCCTTAGTCATCCTTCACTGAATTGGTTCCAAGACTTAGTAATACCCATGGTTAGCTTTTTTGTTTTGTTTTGTTTGTTGTATGGGCCTTGGAGCATTATAACCAATAAATACCACATAGTTCCCAATTTGCTGGACAGCAAATTACCCCCAAAACTAGAAAAAAAACCCAACAATTTTTAGTAAGTTACAGACACTTCAAAGCCTCTAACAATCTCAAAGAAGTCTGTAGAGCTGTGCAGACCTACAAATACATGGCTCAGTATGTAGATTAAACACTGAAAATCAAAGCACTGTAGCTAATTTTGCACTATCAACTTGTTGCTTGGCCCCATCTTTAAATTTCAAGATTCAGTCCAGCAGTGACACCAAGACACACACGCACACCCCATCCTCCCAAAGAAGGCAGAGATTTCTGTTGTGGCAACATTATAAGCAAGAGATATTTTAAAATAGAAACCATCCACTATAGGGTCAAATGATTTCCAGTTTTCAATCCCCTAAACCAGGGACAAGATTTTGGTACTAAGTGAGAAAGTGCTCTACAATTCAAAACGTTACAGCCAAGCTGATGAAAGATAAGTAAAATCTGAATGACTAACATGCAGGAATTTTACTGCAGGAATCAACACACCGTGTTCACATCTAACGAAAACACATTATTCATTATTATGGAAAAAATACTAATTCTACTCACTATTTCCCCCAGGTTTACAGCACTAATAAATCCAGATTTGTGTCATTAACTTCTAGAATTAATGACTGACTACCAGTATGAGTGCAATAGGTGGTGATTAAAGCAACAGAAATGTCCCATAATAAAGATGTTATAACCTTTGTGTGGGGAGGCACTGTGTGGTAAATGAATATTAACTTCAAAGGTACAGCTCATTTTACATGGCTGGCCTCTCCTTTGAAAGCTGAATTTGAAGCATGTCAGTATATTAACAAGATCACAAGATTATTATTTTTTAATTGGTAATCATAATGAAGCACTATGTCTGAATAGTATTATCTTCACCCCCTTCCATCATTAAAAAAAAAAAAAAAAAAGACATTATTTTCTAAAGCTCAGTTTTGACAATGCAAGTCAACTGTTCACTCCGTTACTGCTTTGAAAGCAAGATGAGTAGACTAATCCATTTGTCTTCCCAGATGTGCTTCTTATATTGCCATTTTTACCACTAACTTTGGGCACGGCAAATAAAAACTGTCTTGGATCTATGCTTGCTTCAAGGCTGTTTTACAGTCTCTTCGTACTTCATGATGGAAGTAGGCTGATAGTTTTGTAGCATGAAGTCCCCTGTTTAATTCTAGTATAAAGTACTTGGGGAAAAAAAAAAAAAAAAAAAAAAGATTTTCAAGTAGAAGGATGAAAAAAATATTTCACTTCCACACTCAAATTCTACAAGGCCAAACTACTGAACACCAAGGTAAACCTACTCATTTATATTTACCTGGTGAGTACATACAGTGTTGTTTGACTAGACCTGACATTATCCTGTTTATCACTGTAGAAAAGGAAGACTAGATAAGCACATATAACATACTTGTTTAGCTAAAGCCTGTAGGCCTCCCCACAATCCTACCTGGGTTTGACCCTCAGAGTCTTCTCCGTATGTCCTTAAGACACATCCACTAAGCTTTTATCACAGGACAAGGACCAGAAATTCACTTCACTACCTGGTTTCCAACTGACCACTGCTCTTAACAGTCTGATGTCTTGCATACTAGTGTACACAGGTGGAGCCAAGATCTGTTCATATATGCAGGACAAAGCAAATGGAGAAAGCTTGATTTTAATTATGCTGGACACAGCATTTGTCCAAGTAAAAGCTTGAGGGGAATGTGTTTAAAAAAAAAAAACAAAAAACACCAGAAAAATTGGAACACTGAAAGAAAAATCATGCTCACGACTCTCGTGTAGAAATGCTGGTAAAAAGAGTTCAGAATTGCTGCCAAGGCTATTGTCATCCTGAATTTGTACTGGCTGTTCAGACACTGGTCACAAGACTTAAAGAGTAAAATAACGCTTCGTTTTGTATAGAACTGTTACTACACATAAAACTAGACAAGTTGTTTGGTTTTTTTTGTTGCTTTGTTTTGTTAAAGTGAACCAACGTTCAGCACATGCTTGGTAGAATACATATTTTCCAGGAGTCTTTTAATCAACCAGAGCAATTTGTAAACCCATTGCAAAAATAAATATTTAGAGGTCATGTAAGCAATGAACTCAAAGAATGGCTTGGATCCAGGCATTGTGTAGCCTGAATGATGTGATCCTCCAGACATCCTTTTGCCCATGTGGTGCCATCATTTTTTAATTTTTATTTTTAGACATGACCAAAATTAAGCAAAGACAGAGACGTGAGGAACCGAGGACTGTGAAATGAGACAGAGTAATTGCAAGAGGAGTCAAATCCCACTTCTTAAACACAATCTAGAAGAAGGGAAGGAATGGCCTGCTTGGTCACTGAGGCACTTGAAGAAACTGCTGGGGGCTCAATAGTCTCCTCAGCATCATTAAACGTCTTTCCTTGATTCAAGAACATTCTGGGGGTCAAGGCAATGGGGAAAAAGAGAAACAATACCTTGACTTTGAGAGACAATCCTCCATCTCAGCCTACAGAACAGCTTTTTAAGAAACACTCTCTCTCCTGCATTTCAGCAACACTGCAAGGGATTTCTTTTGTCTTTGAAGGCCAAGACTTCAGAGTAAGCCTTCTTCCCTTACCTTTCCAACAACCACTCCAGATCTCTGCACCAATGTGCAGCAATATACTTTCTTGGGCTACTCTACTAAATTAGCTGCAGCTGCTTCTGTAGCAAATCTTTCCTCAGCTGTGCGCTTCAGAAAAATGAACTGGAAAAGTCTGCTTCACAGGCTCCATGTCTGCCACAAAAACTGCATGAAACCATGAAGTCAAACACAAAGGCCCCTAGGGATTTTCCGGAGCACTACTGTCACACTTGATTTTCAAGTTCCAGCCACTCAGCTGAAAGGATGTTTAAAACTAACATTTTTGGGGACAAAGAAAATCTTGTCTCATTCTTCTCTCATTATTGAAGTGTGTCTGAACCCTTCTATTCTCAGAACAGCCAAAAATAAATAAATGTTGTACATGTAGGGAAATTTCAGCCTCAGAAGTGTAATTTTTCACAAGAACTTTGGAGCAGCTGAAGATGTGGGAAAGGACACTATTACTTGCTCTCAGCTAGAGCAGTTGCTAACATATGGGTCTCTTTCAAGTCCATTTGCACAAAAGGTTAGCCTGTCAGTAAACAGCAGAATAATTTATTGCCAACCCACACACCTCTCTTGTTAAAACTGCCAGACATTTGAAAATTGCCCACAAAAGCAGACCCCAGCTTGAGGTGAAAGCCATCTCAGGCCCTGCTGTAGTCATGAGCTGTTTCAGACTCTGAGCTGTAGCATCGTAGCAAAGGGACAGGGAGCACTGTGCTGGAGTTCATCTCATCTCTGGGAAATGCCACTCTGCACCTCCACACCTGGCTTTTGTGTCCTTTCTCAGGCCTAGCTGAAATGTTCATTTGGCACTCCAGTTCATCTATACTGGGAATTCAATGGAAAACATTAAAACCCTAGTACTTCAGTTTGGTTTTAAGGTTGACACTGAGAAATCTCATAAAATCCAGGGCACTTCAAGCTGCAGCTTAATGCTACAAAATACAGCCCTTCTCTCAGCACCTTCCAGAGTTCTCATGAAAGAAACAAACAAAAACAACTCAGAGATGTATCAGAAAGGAACAGCTATATAAGTAGAATGAGTTTTCAGAGGACGTCCATAACCACGAGCAGATATACCAGAGCACAGGATGGTGAGGCAATTTCCCTCAAATGTTACATGAAGTTGGTGGCAAAACCAGGAAGAGTGTATAAGTCTTACTTCCATAGCACAACAACAGTAAGTCCATGTGTGGCTTTACTGCTTATTTATTGTATATGTTTCTAAGTCTACTCGCTTTTCATACACTGACTATGCAAGATGGGAGGTATGCTTTTCCTACACTTGGGAAGCGTGACATTTAGCTGTTTATTACCACTGAGCAAACTACCAGAACGGTGGAAACCAATCTTTTGAACAGCCTGACCTAGGTCAACCACAGTCCAAGACTTTATGCTGCAGGTAAGATATTCCTCTTAAACACTGAAATCTCCTTGTGGCCAGCCCCACTGCTCAGAAAACTACTTGCCTTGCTAGGCATTAAGACAGTCCTGTGAATGATTTATTCCTTTGTCTCCTCTAAAAAATCCTTCCCAGCACTAGAAAAGGACATAGCAAAATGATGGATAGCAAACACATTTGCTAATATAATGAGTATCTTTATAAAAGTGGACTTTGTATTTTCTAAGTTAAGAAGAAAAAAGCCTGTGACAAACCATGGCAAGAAATGGTATTGGTTCCTAAACTAGTTTTTTTTCCAAACACTTTTCATGCTTTCAAAACACAGAACACCATAGCTCCTGAAATGATAGGTAGCCTGCTTTCTCAAGGTCTGTACATGAGACACTTCTCGTGAATGTTCTGATCACATGTTGCCACCTAGCATTGACCGTGGCTGTTCAAGGAAAGTGGGAAAGGAGCAGGCTGACGCCATCATCACCCTTACCCAAGATCTACCTACCTCTTTAGATGCCCTTCTCAGCCCCAATGAACCAAACTGGCAATGCCCCACAACTTGTGCTGTTTACCACTAACCTTGCTCCTTTTAATTCAAAGCAGTCACAGAGTAAACACTTATCCGACAAATCTGTAGGCTCTTGTGGGAAGCAAGAAGTGACCTTTTCAGCCAGCAAAAGCACTGCAGGAGGACCAAGTTTAAGCAAACCTTATCATGAAATAGAAAACTTCCCTACTGGCATAATAATGGAAAGGAAGCCTATTTCTCACCAGAAGTTTGCTGTATGAGGGCGTACTCTTAGTACAAAAGGATGTATTACTCTTCCATGCTAGAAGAGTAGTGACAGAACAGCATGTACACTTACTTCTCCCTTGAGGAGTTCAGACTCAGCCATCCACATGTCAAGTCTCCCTCCACAGCCTCCATTAACCAGGTATTTAACAACATAATACGTGAGATACAGGCAGCATAAAACAAAGGCACATCGTTGTGCTGAGCAGAAGATCTCAGTGGTAAGCAAGAGCTGAGTCTTGTCACACTTTCTTTTTAACCTTTAACCTCCAAGAAACTGAAGACATGGTATAGCAAGAGAGTTGCAGGCTCCATTCAAAGCCTTCCACATACCTCACTTGCATCAAGTCTGGCTACCCAATACCACTGCCCTTTGTCATATATCTTCCTTTCTTTCCACTGGTGACACTTTGAATGCTCCTTTTCACAAGGAGGAATTACTCTTTTTTTTTGGTGTTGTTTTTTTTGGTGTTTTTTTTTTTTTGAGGATTTTTATTTTGTTGTTTTTAGTCTCTCAACAGTCTCTTGCCAGCAACAGAAGATGTCAACTTTGCCAAAAAGCAAACTAGCTATTATCAGTGCAAGTGATAGCACTAAAAATATCTGCGTACTCCAACCCTCCATGACTCAATCTCTATCTATAAATACTTTAATGGGATCTATTCAATTTATTTTCTAGTTTCCCAGGTGATGACATGACAGACCTTCAACTTGGTCTTGCATAATCAGCACAGGAGAGGTCAGTGAATTGGCAATAACAATCTGTTTGAGAGCCAGAAATAGCAAGAGGGAGTTTAGATACTTGATAACGCACTAACACAAATACATGCTTCCCTCCTCAAAGACTTCAGCATTAAAAAAAAACAAAAAACAAAAAAAAGAACAGATCCTTCACACCACAATCTCCTAGACTGTTTGATCTAGTTACCTTTTCTGAATACTTGTGTTAATCTCCAACTAGTCTACAAGAAGGAGAATATCTGGTATGTCAGATTTACAGAATGGACCATATTACAACAGTTCTAAAATCTGCAAAATTTGTAATAGGCAATCAGAAAAAGACCTCAGTTCGATATTTTTGCCCTGTACATCATTTGCAATTGCAATCCCAAAGTGGATAGTCATTTCTCTGTTTAGGATTTCTGGATGAATAGAAGTAGGTTGCTCTGAAAATAATGCCTTGTTTATTTCCATGGAAACTACAGCATCTAAAAAGATAACAATAACACCATTTGACAGAGATAATTCTCATCTATAAAATACTATTTTTTCAAATCAGCCACCACTATTAGCAGTGCATTTTTACCAGTGATGAACAACAGCCTGCATGCTATGCCTGTCAAAGTCTGCACCAGCAGAAGTAGCCTCGCTGTGTTCACATTCACTGTTTGGTCTCTAGAAATGCTCAGAAATTCCAGTGGAGGAATTCAGTGACAACCCTTTGCTTTATATGCACTTTCATTTCAGATGTCATTTTGTCAGACTACCCACCTCTCTGCTGTCATCTGTCACACAGCAACAGCTTATAACAGGGATTATTGGTGGGAAGGTTCAACCTCTACTGCCATACCACCAACATTTGCCTCTAACGTCATGGGCCAATGTAGTAAAACAGAAGCAGTCCTCATACATTTCCTCTTGTCAAAGGCTTTGAGCATGCTTGACACTAACAAAATGCCCACTGTGTGCCTCTTCTGCAGCATTGTCTGCAGCTCTCCAGCTGCTCAAGTGAAGCAATTCTGACAGGACTGGGTCCCGACACTGGCAGTAAACTTGGTGCTCCAAGAAGCAAGACAAATCCCTGATAAGAAAGGTGGGACAGAGGCTCTCATCTGACACATAAGGATGGGAGAACACATCTCCCCAGTACTAACAAGAGTTTTAAAAGGCTGGACTTGGGCATCGAGAAATGCTTGGGCTAAAACTTTTTTTCTCTAGCTATACTCCTCTATTCATGTACTCCTGCATAGTAACGTAGGAACCCTGAGTGGGCTGCTCAACAGAACACTTCAACTTCTGCTTGCCAGGGACAACTAGGTTAGGTCACCACAATGGAGGGGGGAAAAAAAAAAAAAAAGCAGTCAAAGATATATAAAACATTCATTTTAATCCAAGCTAGTGTTCCCTATGTCTTGCCTAGCTGCTCCTGTCAATGAGGCAATGAGAGGTGATATTACGGGCCCACTCTTCAGAAATGCTCCAACATCCCTTGATATTTAAGTGAGCTTGCCTATCAGCCACCTTGCTCTGCTTGCACACAAACCCAAGGCAAGTAACCCGAGGAGACATTAGCAACTCAACACTCCCCGCGGTTTCGCATTGTGGTTTGACCATGCGGCACAAGCACTTAACCACAACCTTTAACAACAGTGTGCAAGGCACACTAATCCCTCATTGATATTCCGTGTCAGCTCCCATCATGAATCAGCACAGACAGGACGGATTTTGGCTTAAAAAGCCAAGTCTGCTGTGCCTGCACTTCTTTGGGGCAGTGATAATTTTTTAGTGAAATTACCTAATGATGCTGCCTGCAACCTGCCAGCCGCATCTGAACAGGGCCACGTCAGAGCTAATGTGCAGCCGGGCCGCCGCCATTATGGCTGCCTGAGAGGTTAGGAGGCTTCCTTCAGGGAAAAATGCCTCAGGGGTTGATGTCACTTACACATTACCTGACTGATGAGCAAACTTGCCAGCGGCCAAGCACAACATAACAGTGCCACTTTAAAAGAAGTGTTCAGGACATGTTTTTCATTACCACAGTCAGCCCAAACGCTCCACGGTCTCCATCTCATCCCACTGTGCAACAGACGTTAACAGGCTGAAGGACAGGAACATGTGGGTGATGAAATCATCCCACTAGCGGTGTGGACTACACTAAAAACTTTGTGGGAATGTCAAGTTAGATATTTTCCGTATCCTGAAATCCTTTTTCACGGCACAATAGACTTTCTGATCCCTTTTTAAATTTAACTATTGTGCTTAAGCTTCCCAGGGCTTTTTTCTTTTTGCTTTTTTTTTTTTTTTCCAATGAAGTGGAACTTCAGAAGTACAGAAGAACAAAAGAAGCCGACCACTTTTCCACTATTATTCCTCTCCTAACGAACAATTTTCCTCCTGTCTTCTGATCATCTCTCATTGTATTTTCCATACTCTAAAAAGCCTGACAGCATAAACAACCTAATTAATCAGAACTTTGGTCATATCAACCACAAAGAACTTACAGCATTACATACTGATGTTGTTGCATTATAGCACCAGCTACGTATTATAGCACCTGCTCAGAAGAATTGCTTCATTCTTGCACAGTCAAAACTTAGCAGCACCAAGTTTTTCACATCTCTAGTGGGTGAGGGGAATGAAAAATAAGCTCAAAGATCTCAGACCCAGGGTGAGGTGAGGCCCTGAGGCAGTGTGGCATAGCAATGTGTGCAGCAAGAGGGCACAGAAGAATGAATCATTTGACTTCTCCATCCAGAAAAGTCAGGCACTTTGAGAAGTACCCCTTGAATTTACAGCTGGCTTAACAGAGGGAGCCAGCTCCTCTACTCAGCCAACTACATTTGCAATAGAAGTCTTTTAACCACTTCATTTAAAAGCAAAGCTTTTGGAAGCATAACTTTTCCTGTTGGACATGCCAATAAACTAGTAGATCTGCCAGCACTGAAGGATGTGATTATCTCAATGCAAGACATTGCTCAGTTTCATTTCTAAAAGAAGGTCAGTTATTCCAACCGGTATTCAGAAGTTGTCAGTAGCCATAAAAAGTTATTCAAGTGAGGAAAAATAAAGGGAGCAAAAACATGGAGATTAGCTGGCAAATATGTAATTATTTTTTTATATACACTGTTACTATTTTTAAATGCAAATGGAGTCAGAACACATTTTCTTAGTGACAATGTAATTTAAGTAAGTAGTCTATTATTCGGTATTATGTCGAATCAACATATTGCAAAACCTTAACCTCCACCTCATTTCACTCTCCTATCCTACCTCCAGTATGGTTTAAAATAGACACTATATTTAATTCCTGAGCTTTTAAAACAGATAACAAATGCTATTGCATTCAACCCTAGAGAATTGTATGGTATTCATGAACTGTCCAAGAAATCTCCTGACGGGATAATATTTAAGACTTTATTCCCCAAAGCAACATTTCTCAAATGACCTCAATCCTAAAAAGTTACCTAAGTTGCATCAAAGCTGTTCAGACATGTTGTTGCTGGCATCAGCTCAAGTTCTTTTAAAACACAGTTGAGATGTACAATAGAGAACAATGAAGTCAGCACATGTGAAAGGCTTTTAGAAGGTGCCTAAAAGAAAAAGCAAGGCAGAACTTGCGTGTAAATGGGAGTCTCCTCTTCACTTGCAACTTGCTCAGCCATTATGATCTTCTAAGCACTGCATGACTTACCTTTTAGCTGTGTTAAGATGCTACTGATTGAGGACCAAGATACACGTTAACACACAACCTGCCAGAGGTGTTTGGAATTCTATCTGATCCTCATCAAAGAAATTCCTCACCCTTATTAGAGTGTGTAAAAGCTACCAAATGCCCCAGAGTAGAATGGCTGCCTCTCTGGAATGACACACATTGCAATACCATCAGCTCCAGGTGAACTATATGGCTTCTCCATGCTATCTCCATCTTTCAATAGTGGCTTTGAACCAAGAATTTTACTATTGAAGAACAAGTACGGAAGGGCTGAATCCCAAGATAAGTAAGCAGCAGGGCTGACCTCATAAGCCATTCCCTAGGGCATACCATTGGGATTGCATGAGGTTCCTGGAAACTTTATATGAAAAACAGACATTTGAGGTTTTGCCATTCATAGGCAGGAAGTAAACAATGTTTAGCAGGAATTAAACACACTTGTTAATCAAAGAAATTTAAAACACAGAAAAAACACATACAGATCAGGCTGGGGTTAAAATAGTGCTTAGACCCAATACGGGAATACAGCAGGAGTAAGCCATGGCAAAAGCCACCCATGTAGCTGACGTACATGTGCATACTTGTGATTGTTTACAGAATTACAGGCACAGTTCTCTGACATTCAAGAAACATGGCCACTGCATTAGAAAAATAAGAACTGCAGAAGCATATAAGAGACATTCAGATCCACTCTCAGAGGATTTAGCAGGAAAAAACACACACAAAACAAAACCCACCAACAAACCTTTGAAACAAACAACCCACTTCAGTGGGTAGAAAAATCAATGAGTACTTATGAATACCTTCCCATCCTACTAAAATGCCCTGCAGAGAATAAGCAAAGTAATTGATTGAGAATTTTGGCTTTTGTCTGTTTTGAGGTTTCATGCAGATAAGCCTCACTCCTAAGTTTCCCCTTCACACATGGAAGAAATCTACTCTATATTTTAAGTATGCCCTTTAAACATATGATAATACTGATTATTATCATAGCTTGCTGAAGACTTTAAAGGTAACTTACTGGATAAAAGTGTTAAGAAACATCAGCAATACAGAAAATAGATGTGATGGGTCTAGAATTTGCTTCCTATTACAGCAGAAGCAAGTGTAGTCTTGCATCTAGGGAGGAATAATAGCATGCACTGGTACAGGTTGGGGGATGACCTGCTGGAGAGGAACTCTACACAGAGCGACCTGGGTGTCCTGGTGGACGACAATGAGCCAGCAGTGTGTCGTTGTGGCCAAAAAGGCCAATGGCATTCTGTGGTGCATTAAAAAGAGCGTGTCCAGCAGGTCGAGGGAGGTGATCCTCCCCCTCTACTCTGCCCTGGTAAGGCCTCATCTGGAGTACTGTGTTCAGTACAAAGAAGACAGGGATCTCTTGGAAAGAGTCCAGCGGAGGGCCACAAAGATGGTGAAGGGCCTGGAGCATCTCCCCTATGAAGAAAGGCTGAGCGAACTGGGTCTGTTCAGCCTTGAGAAAAGAAGACTGAGAGGGGACCTGATCCAGGTCTATAAATATCTAAGGTGTGGGGGGCAGAGTGGCGAGGCCCAACTCTTTTCAGCAGTGTGTGGAGACAGGACAAGGGGAAACAGCCAGAAACTGCAGCACAGGAAGTTCTGCACAAATGTGCGCAAGAACTTCTTTACAGTGAGGTGACGGAGCACTGGAACAGGCTGCCCAGGGAGGTGGTGGAGTCTCCTTCTCTGGAGATGTTCAAGACCTGCCGCAACACCTACCTGTGCGACCTGCTGTAGGGAACCTGCTTTGGCAGGGGGGTTGGACTCGATGATCCCTGGAGGTCCCTTCCAACCCCTACAATTCTATGATCTTATATAGAAATTTCTTCACTTTTTCTCCTGCTGCATAAACATCAAGGTCAAGTATTCTGATTTTTAACACTAGCACCTCAGCTGCAACATTAGGTTCCACAGTTGGAGGGGTTTGGCATATTCTCATTTTGCATGCTGCATTACAAGCTCACATGGACCACACTAACAATTCAGACAGAGACAGCGTCTCTAATGACCCGTATTGGGCCTTTGCCATTTTGATTGCTAGAAAACCCCACTAATTGCACACTAACTAGCACTAGAATAATGGATCATCACTCTTGTTTTTCACTGCCCTAACAAACAGTCTTAAAATGAGGTAAAATCAGAACAGTACTGAACCAGCAGAACAAAGTAAGTATGCCAAGGGAAATATTTGCTTTTCCTTTTCTCCTTTGCTTGATTTAAGCAGGATTAGGGTGCCCCCACATATATATTTATACATACATACATATATATACACACACACACATATATATATATATATATATATATATTTAGTAAGGCACACTGCTCGGAGAAGCTGAGGCAGACTGAATACTCATTTAGTATTCTGAGCTCAACTTTTTGTGTTTTTCTCCTTAGAGACATATTAACTACCAAGGGAGAAGTACAATACTCTGTTTATATGGTGTCTTCAAAGAGCTACGACATACTTTTTAATGCATATATCAACCACAAATCCACAGCACTGGACTTGCAGTGACTTCAGGTCTCCCACAGAAGGTATCAGCTTTTGAACAGAAATCTCTTGGCTCTTTTTTTCAGTAACCAAAAAAGAAATTACTTTTAAGATTCCTCCCCCCCCCCCCCCCCAACAAAAAAAAAAAGTGAGCCTTTGATCAGTTCCACCTCATGTAGCCAAAGCGTCATCCTCAGTACTACGAAAAAATGTTCTTCTTGTAGCCAAGTTGCACTACATTGAGATCTGGGTATTGTACTGGTGCCTGGACCACTTGATTTAAGAGAAATCTGAAATTCAGTGAAAAAGCTGCAGGAACAAAAATTCTCAAGTAGAACCTACCTCACCAGGGCACTGAGAACCTCTTAGCTCTGAATGCAAACATTATAAAACTTAAACATTCCCACTAGGATCTGCAGAAGAAGACAACCAGTCCAAGCATATCCTAAGACCAATCTGTTGTTCCACCTCCCTGGCTTTACAATCCTAAATAGAATTGAAATAATCCCAGCTCAAAGCAGGGGATTGAAAATTCAGCGTACTAAAAAGTTGTTCTAATAATATGTTCTGATGTCTTCAGAGGCAGATAAAAAACATGAAAAAAAATATTAGCAATTAGGTTTTAGGGATTGTGATCTCACATATGAAAACAGAACAAATTAAACTAAAGTCAAAGGATTTATGTCCATTCACATGAAAACACAACACAGCGTTCAAAAAAATACCTTAAATCTTAAAATCCCCAGATGTAACTTCTGTGGCCAATGTCTATATTAGCCACATGTGCATTATCCTGAAAGGAGGTTTCAATTATTTTTACAGTGAGATAATATTCCCATGACTATCTTAAAGTCTTAGTAGCATATAACAATTAAATTTCATTCTTGAGAAGACAATGGCTAACATCTGCAACTTCGAATCTACATAAGAACTAGAGATTTTCTTTTTTTTTTTTTTTTTTTTTTTTTTCTTGAGAACAGTGACATCTCTCTGACTTTTACCCAGTACCATAAAGTTACTGACAAGCTTCAGACAAGAATTTGAGAGGAAGCAGGGAGAAGTCTTCCCTGAGGCCAACTGCAAACTGGAAGTTTTGCGCCTTGCCAGTTGCAAGAAAAATGGGAAACAAAACACCTCATTTTGTAATAAATTACCAGCTAACACACTTAACAGAAGGAAACCCAGCCTTCACCAGCCAAATCTGACTTTCACTCAGTGAACTAAAAATATATTTGCAGAGGTTTGTTAATATGGTTGACCTCAAAATTTGGAACTTTCTTCCTTCCAGATGCAAAATAGCTCAAGACTGCATTTTCAGAGCAGGATCCAAAGGCCCCTCTACTGTCTAGTCCCTACTGAATTTAATCACTGAGCATTAGTGAATACAGCCAATCCTAGAAACTAAGAAAACACTGTTACCCCCACTTTTGGATATAAAATTGAGCAATTAGTTTCTTCTGTGCTTTTTATTGTATCATTTACATCACTGCTATGCAAGGTTTAGCACACTGCATGACGCCAGCACTGAGCTTCATATACTCTCTTGTGTTTGGGGCTAATAATTAAAGGAAAGAAAATAGCATAGTCATAGGGCTGGGATTAAAAGTAGAGGTTTTTTTTGGTTATTTTTTTTTTCTCCTCTCCACTTTCTTAAGATTATGTTAAAAAAAAATAAAACAAAAGAAGAAACTACACAAATTTTGTAATACAGAGAAGTGCAGAAAAGGTAACATGAAGGTGGCCATACAAAAAGGCTTTTTTTGCCAGAGGAAAACAAGGAGCTGACATATACTAACCAGCAACACCACTACAGGTCAAGCCAATCTTCCACATTAGCCAGCTAATCCAAACTGCAGTTTGATTTGTCTGAGTTGGGATCTGAATTAGAAGCATTTCAGGTAGTTGGGGGTTTTGTCACAACCTTTTTTTTTAAACAGAAGTTAGTGGTCAGTAACTAAGGATTACTTTGACCATGTCATCGTAATGTTTATCATGCCATGGCTGTAAGTAAGAAGTCGCACAAACCACAGTGCTTTCAGGACTTCCAGCATCAATAGCAATGTCCTCAGACTGCCTTCTGCACTATGGACACGTGATTAAAACAGTTGCTTTGAACTGAGAACAGTGACATCGCTATGACTCTTCCACAATACCATAAAGTTACTGACAATCTACACACAAGTATTGGTGGATCACAGCAGTTTCTTTAAAATGCACAGTCCTCTAAATATCCTAGCAGGACCCTGTGGCAAACAGACAGGAAGGTTAGCTGTGTCAGTGTATAAAGAAAATGAACAAAAGTTACCAGAAAATAATGTTCCCTTTCTTCTCCAAATGAGAGTTCACCTTCATGGTAACACTACAAGGAACCTTCCCATGCCTAATTCACCTGAAATAGAGTCTAGCAGCACAGCAAAAAGAGCAGGAAGTGAACCCCAACTAACGTCCTTTACAACAGTACTCAAAGAGATGTGGATCTTGTTAGCCACTCTGCAGACCTCAAGACTGGGAATAGTCATTTAGAGAAGGTACTGGAGGGTTACCTAAATTCATGAAAGGAATGAATCCAAATGCCCATTGGCAGTTCTAACATATTAATAACAATGTACAAATAAATGGCAACCTGCCACACAATGGGACCACCTCCAAGCTGAAAAAACGGTAAAGAAGGGCCTTTTCAACATGGAAATGAAGAGCACTGTACACTCCCACAGCTAAAACCTATTGTGGGTGGTTGAAGAAACACACCTACATGCAGAGTGGAAGTTCTTAAGGCAAGGATATTAGTGCCTGAGAAGAGAGCAAGGGAGCAAAGGAAACCAGCTTCATTTCCTGACATGACATGGAACTTAACACGCTTTTAAAGGCAATTAGCCCAGGAGAAGCACTGCATGTGAGAAAATGGCTGTGTAACGGGGACATGCACAGATAGTAGGTCAGAATCAACCTCACGGCCTCCCTCAAAAATCTAACCCTCTTTAGAACACAAAGGAACAGGCAACCTTGCATCCATTTTCTTCTGAGAACTTCCAATACCCAATAAAGGTAACGTATATTTATCCTGTTTCTCTCATAAGTGTCACCAGATTATGCAGAAACTGAAGTATAATCTGTAGTTAGAAGCAAAGATGATGCATTTCTATGTATGTATTAGCCCAGAAACTTACTGTGTAACTCAGATTCAGAGAAGCAAATCTCTGTATGGATGTGGGACTGAAATGACATTTCAAAAAAAAAAAACTTTTCCAGACTAAAGATGCACATTTTAAAATTCCAGTTATGAACCTGGAATTCTTGGCTGAAGGAACCTGACTGTGGAAAATATGGAAAACCACCATACCAGGCTCAACCAACACACCTTGTAGGGTCCCCAGGAACGTGCCAGCTCACTGCCCTGAAGCCACTGAACAAGACTTGCCAAGAACAGGAATTTAAACCATGCTGTGCAAGCGTGGCTTACCAAGAGCAGGGTTTCTTTAGGACTACAGACAGCTGGTTCCCACAAGAACTGCACAGAAAACTGGGTCAGAGGAGTCACAGAAAATGGTTCAGCTGATAGGCAAGGCTTCACTAGGCATATGGAAAACAAGTCCTGCAAACCCAGGGCATGATGGACTTTCACTGGATGGACTTGGATGGATGGTATGCAGTGAGATGCAGGTATGCAAGATCACCTACAGGGAGCACAGCATTTGCTTTAAAAATACTAGTTTATTCATTTCCAGTGAATATTTCCAGTCTCTATGGTGGAAAACGCAGTTTCCATTCTATTCTGTCTGAGCAAGGAGCTACTGCAAGGTTCTAATTGGCCTCAGTGGGGAATCCCTCATTAGTCACCACAGTTTGCTATGAAGCAGAGGTACTTTCTGTGGATGGCCAAACCACAGCAATGAAACAGATTTCTTCAAGACTGAGAGATGTGAAGCAATCCCCTGCCACAAGAAAGATACTATCAGCTATTGTCATCATCCTGCATTTTCATTTGTGAGTGAAGATGCTTGTTCTGACCACTTCTGTGTCAAAAAGAGGAAAATGGCCTGCTGAGAAGGAAGCTTTGGATTTTCTCTTGGCAATGCACTCTGGCCTTGGGCTCCAAACTCTGACATACCACATGTAAATAGATTATGCTCCTCACCGAGCAGACAAGGAGGTGCATCTTCTCAGGAAGGAACAGAGTTCTCATAGCTTGCATGTAGCTACAGCTGAGCTACATAAAAAAATGAGAGGCTGGAAACTGGGCTATCCCAGTGGAACAGAAATGAAATGCTACAAAGACATTAAAAAAGTTACAGTTCACCAAAGGAGTGATATTAATTGGAAAATTCAAGAAATGCTAACCATGATTCTCTGAAGAATTCCTCCAGGCATTTTGATCTGTGAGGGCACATTCAAAGAACTGTTAGCAAGCAATAGTTTTATCCTAGACTACCACACTTTACTTGCATTGGAGACAGGAAGGAATGAGTAGAGTTACAAGTCATGCAGTTATTGTGGATACGAGACATCAGGGAAATGGAAGGAAAATGGATGGACTAAGTATAGCCACTGACATAGGAAGCAAGTTACACAGAAATGAAGCATCTGTACAGTACCAGCACCAAATGACACCATTTTGTATTATTATGCATAATTCATATTAAGGTATTCCTTCAATCTTACTTCAGAACTTACTTCAAACCAAATCCAAACCCAGAAAAACTAAACATAGCAAACAGTGCAAAAGATGGCCTTAAAACAAGCAAACAACAACAACGTGACAGAAAAATGAATGTTTGCCCTATACAAGCCAATGATATACATTTAGATGACTCACTTGCTTTATTACAAGGCTATGCCATGTTTTCATACATGTTTCACTGAAAGCACAAATTAGGAAACACACATATGCCTGAAGTTGAACTCTTTTTACTTGCATAGATGCCTTTAACACAAAAAGGGTGGCTAATTTTGCAGATGGACTTGAGCTGATTTCCACCTAGCACATGAACTAGGAAAAACCCTTCGCAGCTGATTCCCTGAGCACACCCAGGGACAGCTGCAGAAATCCACCACTGCTATTAGCCATCAAAAAATGAGGGGGAGGAGAAAAAGTCTATAAGTGCATTGCTTTATTTCTGCCTTGCACCTACAGAAGTAGTAAAGGAAGAGTCTTCGTAAAGACACACTGAGCGCAGATAGTAAGCAAATCAATCTACTTATTCCTGTAACTGTACCACTCTGCATCTCTCTGTAATCTGTATTAAAACTGATTGGGTCCTTGCTTTCTTTGTAGCCTCTCACCTGAACGTGCCAACTCTTCTCATCCTTTAGCTAGCCCCAATTGCTCACACCCTCTCTCACACCTTGAGGTGATGAGCTCTGCTGGCGGTCCTTGGTATGCCTCTGACTTATATAGGGATTTTTCTCTTAGCACGAGGCAATTCTGAGGCCATTACACATATTTATGGCTAAACAGAATAAATCAAAAAAATTGAACCAACGCAGCAGTTAGATCAATTACATTTCATTCCAGTGATTAACAAGTTCTTTTGTATTGTGTTTTAAAAGTAAATGAATAACAAGACTTACAGTCAAGTGAATCATGGAAAAATATTTAATGTGAATTTCCAAAGTACAGTGTTTCTCAAGCTCTGTAATCTTGCATGAGATAGAACATGGCATTATTAATGGTTATCATGTGTAACCAGAGTGACACTATAAGTTATTAAAAACCCTGTGGGATTTACCTATAATTTTAGGTAAAGAACATTTAAAAAGCATTTCCCTGGCCCATGCCTGAAGCTGCATTCCAAAAATGAAGTGCAAATTTCACAGCCTCCAGCAACAGCAGAGTGCAGAATAGCTGAGATCCGATGTCCTTGCAGACAGTTTTTGTATTTTGCTCCCCAAACAATAAAAATGTCACAAGAACTGCTGGCAGGTTGGAAGGAGGTCAGCAACACGAGTGTCAGGGGCTTTTTATTTCCTTTCTTTTAGACTCTTTGGGGAGTCTAGTAATCAAAACTTAGCGAAGTGCATAAGTATGTTGTGTAACAGGATTGTTAGATCTGTTGGCTTCATATTAAAAAGGCTATAAAACACAATTCCTATTATGGATATTTCTTGATGTTTGGTAGTAAGTCATGCATTCCCATTACAGATAGTCATCTTCATCCTCTTGCTGCTGAGATTTCTCATTAAAGAGCATTGTTGCAATACTTCCATAACCTTCCTGTAACTTGGGAATTTTACTTTGGGGGAAAAAATGTAACAGAATAATTAGCATGTTTATCAATTCCGTTCCTCTTAATTAATGCCAAAGCATCTGGAAGAGCTGAAGCATTAACTACTTGCTTGCTTTGACTACCTCACTGGGAGAGTGAACCAATTCTAGAATATCATCAGTAACAGAAGCCAGAATCCTCCCGCAATTCTATCCTCAAAGATGCATTTGAACGGCCAGCACAGACTTGCAAGAACATCCAAGACAAAGATTTATCTTCCTAGAGACATGTCAAATAATATCTCATCACCGATTTCCACAGATGGAAAAGCAGTCAAAATGGAAGGATATTTCATATTTACTCTCAGGTGACGTCTAGGTAAAGCTCAGAAAGCTTGAGGTACAAAGTTCTCTGTATCTCCATCCCAACTGCTTGCAGAATGCCTCATCTTTCCTCTTCTAATGTGCCTGAGGAGTGGGATCAGCAGAGACAATCCTCCCAAAGCTTTCCTCAACAAATACTAAATCTCTCTGGAGAACTTTTATTGGTAGTAACCCACCACTGCAGATTACTGTCAATAGCCAGCAAACCATTTTCAAGCTTCACTGGTGTAACTCAGAGAAGAATCCAGGCCAAGGATCATAAATACCATAAGCCAAATCTAAGTCACATTGCATTAAACTGCAAACTTCCTATTGGTTCTCGAGGGACCAAAGTTTAATTCCTTGTTACTGAAATTTCTCCATTAAAAAACAAAACGAATCTGAGACTGAACTTCCTCAAAAGTATTTTGAGCTGCTATGAGGGGTGCTCCAAAAGTAATGCCTCTTATTTCATGATGTTGGCCCACAACATGAGAGGTGAATGTAGGTGCTATGGGAGTAGAGGCAGACCCTTCCCACCAATATTCCCTTATGTGTTGTTGCTGTGAAACAGATGGCAGTTGAGGAGTAGTCTGACAGAATGGTATCTGACATGGAAGTGTGGAAGAAACAAAGGTGTGTCACCAAGTTCTTCCATGAGGGGAAAAAAAAAAACAAAAAAACAAAAAAACACCCACTGATATTCATTGATATTTGAACGTTTCTGGAGACCAAACAGTGGATGTGAGCACAGTGAGATGGTAGGTGGTACATTTCAGCAGTGGGGCACTGCCACTGATTCAGACTTTGACGTGTGCAGCATGCAGGCTCTTGCTCAACGCTGGCAAAAATGCATAGCTAGTGGTGGCACCTATATTGAAAAATAATATTTTGCAGCTGAGAATTTACTCTACCCAATAGTGCTCTTGTGCTCTTTTAACTGTTGTAGTTTCTGTGGAGATAAATAGGAGGCATCACTCTCAGAATGACCCGCGATAGTTTTTCACAAGTGCCTAACATTGAAAACATCCTCGTGAAGGCCAGAATTTCATATTCCTTAGGATTTCTAAGTACTCCACATTCTCTCTCCCATGATACTTTACAAACAGCAAGTTTTAACATCAGTATAATATAACATACATAACCGACTTCTCTCCAAAAAGGTTAAGCCACAAAGTCTACAGACAGTTCAGTAGCTTGTCCTCTGAATAAATGAGTTGGTCTTTCTTTTCCAAATGTAAAGCAGTATTCTAGACCCATACATATTGTTTGAACATTATTTCTTAACTCCACAGAGAACACATATTGAAAACACTTACTGAAAAATAAGACACACAAAAGTAAGAATAGCATTTGCTTTTGCATGAAAAAAAAAAAAAAGAAAAAGGAATTTTTTTTTGCTAAGTTACAGTTAAAGAAAAAAAAAAAGTGCTTATACACCTGTGGAATTATCTCCAGCTCAGCTGACATGGCTGCACAAATACATCTCTGCCCCCAGTAAGAACTGTTAGAGATGTTTTAAAAAGTCTCTGAGGACAGTTTATATGAATAAAAAAATTGTAGAACTGAAAAAAACACCTACCAGTCTCTGATATACTCTCTATATAAGAAAAGACCTGGATTTAATCTCATAAGAGACTGATTTCTAAGTACAGGCTCTAGTTTATTGACTGCTAAAATGTTTGACTGGCAGAGGCATTACCCCAGGTCTTCTCAATTCCTGATGAACGTTTTATACCAAATGGTCTGTTCACAACTCAGTGTGCTTTCCATCAAGAAGAAACAGCAGAAAAACATCCATTATCAAGACTGATGGTAACTCCATATCATGTGTGTGGGACAAGCTTTCAGATCTCTCTGTAAGAGAAGCAGTAACTGTGAAGCTGGTACCACAAGTAGCGCAGCAGAAGCACTGAACACTGATCACTGAATTTGTGATCTGCATTCACCCAAGACAGATAACAAAACAGAGCTACTCATTTGTTAGCAGAGTTTCTGGCTTCCTTTTCAAGCCCAGAAACTGTTCACTCAGTGCAGCTGAATACTGCCTGCTGCCTCTCATTCTTCAGGTAAGGAGAAATAAAAGTAGCCACATCCTTAACTCACAGCATGACCTCCTCGCTGATATAGGATCACCAACCAGAACTGTCTCCCAGCCATGAAAAAGGAGATAATGGAGAAAAGCTGTCTGTAGTGAATGTTAAGGAGATGGAAAAATGTCTCCAATGGCAGCTTTTCCCTGCTCATGCTATGAATTTCACTGGGTCAAGTAACAGAGTGGGACTGAATAGATGCATGTGTTGCACTTGCTTTTAATGACAAGGAAATTTCAATCCTGAGAGATGTGAGAGGAACATGGGAACTGCAGAGTGGTTTCACTACACAGGCAAGGAGCAATATGCTTCCAAAGTATTCACACTGCAATTGCTGCAGAGACCCTGCAGCAGTCCCAGTGCCCATCCTCCTACAACCCAGGTGCACTCATCTGGTAAATCTTTACGTCCTTGCCAGGCTATTGGCCTCAATAAAGTCTTGGCAGAGTAGATGGAGACCAGGAAAGCAACACCCCAAAAGAAGCAATTTGCCTTTTAGGTGACTTAGATAAGCTGCAAGAAGCCCAGAGAGTATTTTCTTCTTTATCTACACCCAAATAAAGCACGTAAAAGAAATCTCTGCTGAGCACATCATCAACCTCAGTAAAACTATACACAACATGCTCACCTGTCACTATTGGACACTGGTTTTATATGGAGCCACACTTCATCCTGAAATCTTTTTTGATCTAAACAGAGTCAGCCAACGCTTCTCTTTCTATTCTAATGCAAGTACGGCCCCAGGTAAACTAGAGGTTCAAGTGTGGCTTACGCGCCTCCTGTAATCCAGCTCTGCTATTTTATAAATTAGTAAAGGTGAACAGGGAAAGTGTAAGACATGGAAAGGAATAAACCAGATGCTTTCAAGTTACCACCTAAAAACCTGGTCCACAGGAGAAGGAGTGAACCTCTCACAATCTGGTGAAATGACATCATTTATGATATGGATGCTGGTTGCATGTCTCCATGACTACCTGGAAAATGTGTTCAGTTCATGAGGGCTTCTACAAACTTAAAGATGAAAGAACTAAAGAAAGACAAATCTGACGAACATTTTCCCTCATCACTGACATTCTGATGAAAGGCCAGAACCGTCTTAAGCCAACTCTTCATTTGATAGGTAACTGAAAAAAAAATACCCAGACAATACTGTAACCCAAAGCAAACTAACTGTATGTAAAGTCAGGCTAAAGCATGCATATGCCATATTATTTCTTGAGGATGAATAACTAGATTTTCACAAGAAACAGTGTGTGATTCTGTGAGTGATGGGCACCGTCATTAGCTCAGCCCTGACTCTGCTTTCCTGATATTACAACAATTTAACGCAGCAGAGAGTACCAGGAGAAGACATGGTCTTGCTAATCTGAAACCCAGATAGCCATCAGTTAAATGAGAGATGACTGTATAATATAACAAGGAGTTAGCCCATTAAACAAGTCATTATAGAGCTCCCTCCTGAAGGACTGCTCAATTGCAAATAAAACAATCCTTGAAATTCAGTTTCCACTGATGGAAAGATCCTGTAGCAAATGCCACGAGAGCACAATGAGCTCACGAAATTATAGAGGTTTTTGGAAGAGACCTCTGGAGATCACTTAGTTTAACCTCTGTGCTACAGCAGGTTCCCTAGAGTAGGTTGCACAGTAAAGCATCCAGCCGAATCTTGAATATTTCCAGAGAAGTAAACTCCACAACCTCTCTGGACAGCCTGTTCCAGTGCTCTGTTACCCTCAAAGTTAAAAAAAAAAAGGAGGCCTTCACACAACCAGTGAGTCAGTTGGGATCTCAGATGTTGCTGATTTAATAGTACACCTGTAAAGACCAGCTTCAAACTGACCCTGTTCCAGAGGTCAGAGCTCATAGAATCCATCATCAAAACACAACAAAAGCTGCAGCCAAATTTAACATCAGCACCTGATAGTATTAAACAGATGGACCTGTACTACAGCATTCTCACACAGGAGCTTACACAAAACCTTCAAAAAACAAAAACAAAAACAAACCCACATTATCATTACACAGTCCACTCATTTGACCTCAACAAGTGACCACGAGTGAAGTCATCTTGTATGGTATTATGGTATCAGAGTTAATGCTGGAGATTCAATACTTTAAAATAGAACTTTTTCCTAAAGTAAGGACAAAAGTCCTGCTTCCTCCACATTCCTTCCTTCATGGTGTTTTGCAGGGTAACTTCTGTGGTGTTCTTCAGGGTAACTTCTGTTGCCAAAGACATAAAATTCAAGACTTGGACAGTAGTGCTCGTTAAAAGACAAAAACTTGTCCATCCTCTCCCATTACTAGTTTGCCTAAATTCCAAACTAAACTATTCTGCTACTCCAGATTTCCATCTTGATTTGGTGACACCTTAGTAAGTATCTGAATTTTCTCCATGCAGAATTTTCTTCTGTCTTCTTTCTTACTAAATAGTCAAAAAGTTGTTCAAAGGGATGAAAATTAAAGCTAGAAACTTGTTTTGAAAGATTCTCCTTTAAGGAAGAGGTTAAAAAAAAAAAAAAAAAAAAGTCAAGAAGCAGAGAAACTGCTTTTGTTCTTAACTTAAAACAAAATGGGTCATCCACTCTATCAAGATTTTAAAATTCAAAGGAAAGTAACCATGATTAATAGATGCTTTTACAAGAGTGGTGATGAATAAAAACTAGCCACTGGGCAAATTCTAACAAGCTAAACTGGCTAATGATCAAGCAAATGGGTGGTTGCACGCAGCTGCAAAATAAGCTGCATGTGTTATTTTAACAATATTTGGAATTCATAGACTTTTTTTTTTTTGCATTTTATTTGCATTTTTCTGCAAATAATTGCTACAAGCACGTCCATGCAGAGATGGAAGTTGTGTTCTATCTAATTCTGCTATTGGAGTACTCTGGACTCTGATTACAGCTCTATGTGGAATAGCCAAAACATAAGGGAGTACAGGGAGGATAAAAAGTACGTCAGTGACTCAAAGAACACAATGGGACGTCACTGCTTATCTGTCAATGTCAGGTCACTTTACATTCTTCCACTGCTTTAATATTAATACTACTAACTCAAGCTCCAGTTGCTCACCTGCTGTTGTACGAAACCTAGAAACGTACACGAATGCCAGTCTACCATCTCTCATTAGGAGACTTTTACCCTTTGGTTCCTTCCCTAACATACTATAAGAAGTCCTGCGTAATCTTCATATATTCTTGCCCTGCATGCCAATGTGCATCCCAAGGACCTCAGCAGCAATCCCTTTCTGTCTAAAATGTGCTCTGGCATCAACTCATCTGGATGGAGTTTATACTTAGGGCAGCCCTGGGGAGGGTCCAGACCAGACGTCCCTTCCTTGGAGACTTTAATTTGGGCTTCTGCCTGCCATTGTGCCCTCGTGCTCCTTTGGGCTTGTGGAGCTGGGCCTCTGGTGGACTGATGGCTCCTGTTCTACAGGCCTGGGAGGCAATGTACTCATTAGGATTCCCCATTTGCCTTTGTGCTCACATAACCTAAGATGTTCCTTGTGCAAGAGTGACCTGACAACCTAAACTCCCTCCTAGCTTTATTTTCCTTTTCAATATATTTTCTTTTATAATTGGAAAACATCTGCTCTTCCTATTGAGCATTTGGTATAATTTAGAGGAAGAATGAAAGGCATTTGTATCAGAAACACAAACAGAGAAACCAGGATCAGACCAAACAATCCTCACAGAAAGCATGAAAATAAATGCTCAAAAACCGAATTTTCTGAATTCCATCATCCTTCTTTTTAGAAGAGAATGCATTAGGCATTTTTCTGCAATCACCAACTTTTAGTTTATTAATGGTTGAAGAATTTAACGTTTAATTTAACACTTACTCTTCCTCTCTCCAGCCTGGCCCAAGCAATACTTCATGAGCTTAATTTGACACAAGGGAACATTTTAACTGATTTAACACATCACTTCAAGAGAAGACAAGACAGACATTGGCCCTTCTGGTCAATCTGGGTACATAAGGCTGAATGAGGCCTGTACACAGCAGCCTGATGAAATTTTGGGGACCAACTCTTTCCAAGCATGGGGAAAAATATGTAATCTCTCTTTCACCAGATGTGAACCAGGGAGCTCAACTGAGCTGATGTTACTATTTCTTTAAAGTTAAAGAGCCAAAACATCTTTCAGTCTGATGCTCTTATGACTTTTGCTATTTCTGCTTTAACAAAAAAAAAAAAAAAAAAAAAAAAGAGGATTCCACACAATTCTAGATGCCAACAAATAATTTCATTAGGAATAAGCAAAGCACTGTGTTTAAAGTATAGTTCAGAAGACAGGATTTGGACAGTGAGGGATAACGAGAGTCCTGTGTATGCAAACAACAGCGTTATTCTGCATTAGGCCTCACAGGTCGCAGTTACTCTGATGCCTGGTTTACGTGCGTGTCTGTGCTTCACCTTGCCTGCCCAGGACTCCTGGAAGGGGGCAGCCCCAAGTGCCCTCAGACAATTTGCAGTTTTTTCACTTTGTTTCTTAAATAGGAAATGTACCTCCTCTTTGTTGACAGCATATAGTCTTTCTCTTTTACAAGCAGAGACTGTTTATAGCATACTCCCCGAAGAAGTGAATTAAACTGAAAAGTTTCTGGATTTCTGTATCACTTCATATAGTGGTTTGTCACTTAAAAAAAAAAAAATACACCAGCAAAAAGAAATAAAATAAAAGGGGTGATTGAAAAGCAGAACAAGATTTTAAAAACAATAACGAAAAAAAAATCAACATACAGATTACTGGAAAGTTCATTTCACAGTTAGGAAACAGCAGTGATGCAGACAAATTTCAAAATTTCAAAGTAATAAATAAGTGCAGGAAATCAACACAAGAAAAGCTGTTATGAAAGCGTTTTACAGCAGGAATAAACACCAAATCCTAAAAAAACAAAACAAAACAAAACAAAAAAAACAAACCCCAACAAAACTACAGATGGCCCAAGAACACATGTTCATAACAAATACAAGAATCAGCTTATAAACAGCACATGAATTAAGAACAAAGCAAATGACAATAGTCTTCAGATTATATCTGCAACGGGAAATGGGTCACCCAACGAAAGGATGGTAACAAACCCACCTGCCACAGCCGTGACCAAGATTGGGTTGATTCTTACTCACGTTTGTCAACTTGAATGACACTTGAGCATACCAACAGTCAGAAAAAGTCTAGAGTTTAGAAACGAATGTTTTGTACATACATAGGGAAAAACAGTCTCTTCATCTCATGGTAACATACAAAAAAGAAACAAGCCATGAGAACATACCAACGTGAAGAGGCATGACACAAATCACTAGCTCCTTCTTCCTTAAATAGCCCCACTTGGCAAAGTTTAAAGAAGTTATTGCAGAGTTGTCTGCCCGTGCACATACCAAAGGATGACTTCAGGTTAGGAGGGTTAAGGAAACAGTTGAGAGTAGCAGTTTCATTTGTAACTACTTTTAACTCAGAGGCCCCTAAGTATTTTCCAGCAACTACAAACTTTAAAGTAAACAGAGGCGTGAGCTTTTTCTGTCCCTTCACCTCACCTTTTAGGTTAAATTGTAGATATCCCATATAAAGGGCCAGTTGATAAAGGGCAGGCTGCCACCCTCTATCCAACCTCTGTGTTTGTCATCACTGCAACTCAAAAACATGATTTTTTATATTTTGCAATCTGCAATGGCACATAATGCTTCTGCATTTTTCTTATATCCACTGCCAAAATCTTGATGTTCTATAAGACTCTGCTAACTCAGCAACAGCTATGACTGCTTTGGTAGTTTGGTCTTCTCTATTCATTATTCCTTCAAAGCTGTGGCGTTAGAGAGCTACCAGCAGCTCTTAGGGATGCTACTTAAGACAGAAAGACAGACAGAAAGAAAAGCAGGGAAAAGCAACATTGAAAGTCCTACTTTAAAAGATTGATACGAAATTCTTGCTTCCTTCTATACTATCCTATATCTGCATGTAGAATGTGACTGGGTTTCTTCCTGAAACCCCTCAACAGAACATACAGTTTCTTCTGTGGTAAACAGACTAACATCAGACAGTAAAAGTGCATTCTCATTGAATTTAGCTATAGATCTCATTAAAATAATGGGTATGCATAGCTGAGGAAAGCTGAAATTCAACACTGGTGTCAGTGTGTCTCAGGCCGCTCCACAAATGACTACAAACTCCAACACACTCCCAATTGTGAAATTCAGTTGAAAAACTTTTCAGGCTTCCCAGAAGTTATTTCTATTGTAGCAAGAAGTAAAACTAAACTATTAAGTTACTTGATTTGAATTGGCATGATGAAAATCTCGCTATAGGGGGAAAAAGAGTGAAATGGTTGATTTTGGCTGTGGTTGCTGCTGCTGTTGTTTTGCTCAACTTTATTTTAAGAAAAGCTGCATTTTTTAACAGTGACTATGTTCAGTAATGAGTTATAGCTAATAACTTGTATAAGTAATATATGTTAGTTTCTCCATCACCTGAAGCCTTTAAATCAATATGGGGCACCTCCTTAGAAGATAAGCTGTAGCTCAGCCAGGCTTATTGAGTTGTATAAAGAAATGCTAGATTAGGCTCCATGGTTTATGTTTATATAAGATTGCAAACATGACATAATGTCTCTAACTGTAAGTATCTACTAATCTATAAAATACCCCAAAATACAAAAGCCCTAGGAGATACAAACTCTCATGGATGCAAGCAAGCATGGGCATGTAAAACAGACTAACATATGGCTAATGAGAAATAATAAAACAGAAACTTCAATAAGGGCAACTTCGGTAAGGTATGCAAAACATGCAATCGGTATCATGCTACAAATGCAGTGCTGAAAATAAAACCTCACATCTTATAAGAGCTCAAACACATCTACAGAACATATCTGTCTTACCAGTGCCATGGCAACAGTAAGAATAAACACACACACTGACATCAAAGAGAAGCAACTTCATACAATTAAGTAACACTGCTTATAAAAGGAACAAGCAAGAGCTGGCTGACCACATATCCATAAAAGTTGAGAATGTTTTCTGCTTCCAGAGTGTTTTAATGCCTTCATCAGAAGAAAAAAAGGAAGAAAAGAAGAAGAAAAACAAAGTGTTTGTCCCTTGTTTTACAGTCCCTGAGTGCACAAAGTTAACAAGCTGAACAGATGCACACCTCAGGAACTTTTCCAAATCCAACCTGTCTCATTTCCACCCACCTCAGAATTGATAACCCTAACACAAACTCCCTTACCTAGGCCCTGATCCCACAGGCTGAGCTAACCCTCACACAAGCATCCGGCTCCTTGCCCTCACCCTGGAGACAACCTGCTCGTACAAATCAGCTGACAAATTCAAAATGAAACAGCTAAATCTGCCTGGTCAGGGATTACCTTGCATTTCACCACTGTCTGCCTGCTGAACAGCCTTCACAGTACTGGGACTCACTGCTTCAATTCCATGAAATGCAATGAATTTTAAGAAATACTATGAACCATTAGATAGACGTGTAAGAACAGATTTACAAGGTTGATTCACTACTGCTTCCTAAAGAAGTAAGCTTTGCATTGTATGTTTTACAGTGCTCTGTCAGACATTGTCCCTTATCACTCACTGTTGGCCAGTTCCAAAAGGGAGAGGGAAGTCCTGAAGACACCAAGTTTACTAAAAATCTGGTGAGAAGTCACAGCAGACAACAAAAGATTATAATCAGAGCACGTGTAGAAGAAAAAACGGGCAAACTCTGCTATTACACATCTTGTCTGGTGATACAATACCAGCATTGCTTCTGGTTAGATGCAACAGCCTGGTGGAATGTTTGGCAGGGAGCACAGTGAAGCTTGGGTCACTGTGGAAATATAACTAACCAAGCAGAAAAGGAAACAAATCAGTAGGAAACTAACCATTATTATTATCATTATTATTATTATTACTACTACATTGTCAGCCAACAAACAACTTCGATTTACTCAACCATAGTATCATTTTCTATTACAAATTACACTCTATGTATGTTCACAAGTTTTCTACATCTGAGCAAAAAAAAATCCAGAATAGAAAAACCCATCCAGAATGATGTATTACTTACAATTTCCTACAATAAATCTAACTGTCACAAAAGTAACCATATTCACAAACTGCATCAGAAATTTAATTATTAACTAGCAAGCAAATGTAAGAGAATTTTTCCCTTTTAAAAAAGTTTCACACTGTAGAACTTGGAGAAGCTGACAACTGTGTACCCCACATCTTTACCATGACTAATAAGTACAAGTATGGTTTCAAAGAATTTCAGAATTTTGTGAAAACAAGGTTAGCATAGAAACTTATGCAGCTTATTGACCCACTGAAACCCATTCAAAATAACTGCTATGCACATATTCATTCCCAATAAAGCAAGCCTGTAAGCCACCAATTGGGAAGAAAAATAGGCAAAAGAATAGACTTCCATATTTAATAACCTGTAACAATTGAGACTACTATTGCCTACCTTGCTCACAAACTTTTAAAATGCTGCCATTTAAATGTCTGAAATACCTTGTTTCTCATGACTACTCAATTCTGTTCTCCAGACTAAAGGCCCCTGTAACTGCTGCCATTTGAAGCATCCAGAACATTACTTGCATATGTATTATAAAACAGCGCTTGCAGTAGGAGTAAAGCTTTTAAAGTTTGGGGGAAATAACTGTGGGGTTTTCCTCTTTTGAGAGCTTAAAGTTTTATGAGTGAACCTAAATGACTGCCAGACTTCTGAAGTGACAACGCATTACGAAAAAATTTCCTATGTGCTTTGCAAATTTGAAGTCAGCCACATTTCACAACTGACATCAGGTTTTTAATATCAGCTCTAATGAAATATAATTCTCCACTGACATAGCTGTGAAGTACAGCATTTTCATTTCACTAGCTGGCGGAGAAGTTTTGGCCTTATTACTATTATTACTTATGCAGAGCCAGAAATGTTGTAGGCTCCGCACAGACACTTATGAAGACAAGGCCTCTTCCTTGTATCTGATGTAAACACTGAGACCACAGGGTATTGGTATTCAGCTTAACAGAAGGGGTCAGATTCATTTTCACACAGCTGCTATGGCCAACTCGCATATTAGCGCACAAGAAGATGAATACAATGTAAGGGAATAGCCTGCCTTCATCTTCTCTCCAGTTTCAATTTCACTAATCTCGTTGGGTGGGATTGAATAGTTTTTAGTTTGGGAGAGTTCTATTGTTTGCTTTTGTGTGTCTCTTTTTTTAAAACAAAAAACAAACAAAAACCCCAACAAAGTATCTACAGTAAGTAAAGAAATTCCGGCCATCAGCAACACCCTGAGAGAAATAGAGGGCAAGCTGGGAACTAAAAATTATTAACGCTGTTTTTAAATCTGGTTCTTGTTTTGGTCACATTTTATTATGTTAAATGAAAGAATAAGGTATTTATTTTGAAAGCACAGGTGCACATGCTTGTGACAGTTTAATTGCAGTCAGTACAAATCAGAATGCTCCCATTTGCAGATAAATGAATTATTAACCGCGCAGCTCTCCTCCTTCTTCAAGCCCCAACAATTGAAGGAGTAGAAATAAGAAAAAAAAGCCCAAATTCTCCACATCCCTGAGGCCCACAGCCACTTAATGGAGATGAAATCAGGGCATGGTAGACTGCAAGAGGAGAAGGAATCTTGCTTTTTCAGGCAGCCCAGGACAGTTGGTAGGAACACCTGCCACGGGCACTTTTTTCTGAATTTGATTTGGGGGATCAGCAACAAGAGCAATATTGTACTTTTTCCTTCACCTCTGTATCCTGCTCAATGCATATGGTTGTTCAGGACACCAGTGGTGTTACTCTAGGGAAGAAAAATGCCTCACCCCAGCTTCTCCTAAAATATTTAAAGGTTTTGGAGACTGAGCAATAACCTCAATGTCACAGAGATCCTGACTCCCATATGGAATCCCATGCAGCTCTAGCACAAATGGGTATTTGAAAGGGGTCTCTCACAGCCAGGTACAAAGTGACAAACCTAGGCCTGACCTGACAAAATGTACATATGAAGAAGAACAGGATAATCAATCTTCTTGCCAAGCACAAAGTGAGGGAGCCACTGCTGCTAATATAAAAGCAGTATCTCCAAATGACAATTGTGAGTAGAAAACAGCAGGCTGTATCACCTCCACCATGGGGCTGATTCATGCACACACATGGTGGGAGAAAGAACAAGAACCAGTATATGGTGCATAAAGTTTAGAGGAGGAGAAAAAAGCCTCCTAAAACCACATGGGACAGATGCCTGGCAAGAATTAACATCAAATCTCACTGAGGGGCATTAGCCTACTGCACAGCTCTTGTGGTAACACCTTGTTTGATTCACAACACATAAAAATAGTAGTTCAGTAGTAATTCCCCTTTGGACTGGACTCCGATCCCAAGTTAACTCAGGAACCATGACCTCTTTTTGTACATTTCAGAAATCCTCAAGGAATTTTGAACATGGGCCTGCAGTGCCTGAACTGCAGACTACACACAAGTGGAATTTTTAGTGAATTGACAACTGCACACCAGCTCCATTTGAGGCTACAGCAAAAAGGTGAAGAGACTGTATTTACTTTTGCTAGTCAGAAAGTTGAACAAAGAGGGGAAAGGCTGTGCAAGACATTACGCTACAGTGTGCACTGGTGGTGGTTGTTTGTCTCAGTGCAGTTCATCTCCAAAAAAATAGCCGTGGAGGATAAAGTAAGTGCTATTCTTCAGTTTCTCTAGATTGCTGACAAACATTAGACTCGTCTCCAATGTTGATGGAATAGAGAAGAGAAAATACAGTGCACTGCCTCCCAAAAACAGACATAAACTTTGGTTCTCTCTGAAGGAACTCTGAGAAGAGATGGAGGACGAATGTGGACTGGCAGCCTTTTCCAGCTCTGTGCAGCCACACATTAGAAGTCAGGAACGACATAGCTCACCTAAGCTCTGAGGGGTACTTTGAAACTCATGAGGGAAGGGAGTAGTGCAGGGGAAAAATTACCCTGCACAGTGGCTTTGCAGACCCAAAAAGATCATAGTCAGGACTCACTTGCTGGAGGCTTTGACTTGGTAAGGAGAGAATCAAAATCTTCTAAGGATAGTGGGATTTAGCCCATTGCAAATGGTGGCATTTATAATGGAGCACTGCATCACTATACGCGTGCTACAGACATAGCATGCCTTTCATGATGTCCTATTATAATACTTTGTATTAAGATTTTTATACAGTAGATCCTTAATTCAAGTAATCATATTTCCCATATAGTGAGAAACAATCTGCATTGACCACACCTAACAATCCAATGTCTGAGTGTTTTTTCCATAATCCTTTACCACTATCTTTTGTTTTAAGGCACTGCCATATATATTGCCATATACACATATATATATGTTTATGTATATATAAAAATAAAGGAACTCTCTTTCTCTAGTAGAAGAAAACATAAGCCCAAAATGAGCAAAATGTTCATGTGACATTCGTTTCCTCAGGCACTGAAGCAATGCATGGTCAAGAAGGAGAGAACCTAGTTAACTAGTTGCTAAAACTATCTTGAGTCCCTACCCGTGAACTCCAAAAATACTATTGCTCACACAGCACTAGAGGATTAATATGCAAAGCGATACTAAAATGGTATTAAAACTTTTACATCTTCCATCCACACAAATTAGTCCCCTCCCGTCCCTCCACAGCTTCCCGCCTCAAATATCCTGGCATAAAATGATCAGACAAAATAGGTGACTTATGTTTTTATTGGTTCCTTCAGACTATGACGACATTTCCTAAAACGCAGAGCCAGGAAACCATTAATGATTGAAAAAGTGGAAAGGGTCAGGTTATTTCAAAGGGCATGTGTTTGCTAAGAAGCCTTTGTTACAGACCTACAGGCCGCTTAAGATTAAATTAATAGTAACAAAAACATTTAACATTCACATTGTATTTCTCGCTTTAAATATGTTAGGAACACATTTGTAAAACAACACTTCTGTGCGGTAAGAAATAAATACCCCATTTTTACCTTATTCAGAATTAAAACCGGAAGATTTTACCTCAGATTTTATAAAGCAGTAAATCCTCTCCAAGATCAGAAGATCTCCTCAGGTTTGTACACTCCCTCAATCTCAGGTTGTTACTTGAGGAAGAAAAGGAAACACTCTTAAGCTTATCAACATTACAAAAAGGAAGAAGAGGTGGATTTTCTTGATGTAGCTCAGCTGTGCTGGCCTGCATTTGGCAGTATGAAGCAGCTCAGGCATTTGCAGGTGTGGTCATAGATGCCTTAAAGCTCTGCGGGCTCCGTTTACAAGCACAATACCAAAGCAATTGGTACGTGAACAGGAGCATACACCAGTATGTACAGGACAGAAAGAAGGATCCTACAGCAGCTCTAAAGACCATTTTTTTCAGGCATGTACTATACATACATACCTCTTTCCCTGAAATGGGGGTGCAAAGCAAATTTCAAACCAACTGAGCGCTTTGGCCTCCTAAGAGAAGTACAGGACATTGTGCTGACACCAAGTCAAGAACCCTGCTTATTTGTCGCATCTCAAAGCACCATCACCCTACCAACAGCACCACATCACAGGTAAAAATCCCACTATTGCACAGCGCCATCTCCTGGGCAAGCAAGATTGAGGAAACTCTCGCCTCCCCTCTCTCTCACAGCATCCAATGTTTCCACGTCTCCTTCACCTCTGCTCCCAAAACACAAGCAATGAATTCCCGAGAAGAAAAGCAGGTTGTTTACAGCTCCCACCGTGAAACGTGAGACTCAACTGGTTGCTATGGACAGAGGCAGTATGTGCACAGGCAAGCACCGTGTGAACCCATGGGAATAAGTTTGGTCTGGGTTGCTGGCTAATCACAAATTAGCAATTAGGGCTTCCTTTCAACATCCAAACAGGAAATGGGAGTGGAGGAAGTGAAAGCTTAATAATTTCTTGTATGCTAAGAAGTTACACGAGCCATTCCAAGAAAAAAAATGTTCTTAAGTGAACTTCAGCCTAGCACATTGTCTGCAGGCAAGCATTTATCTTCAAAACCAGCCTGTGCATCTTGGTAAGAAAGCACTGATGTAAGCATTTCATTCATTACAGCTTAATTTTCAGGAGAATAGAACATCAAGCTATAGAACAAAGTTGAAGACCCAACCGCAGCGCAATCACAAGCATTGAGGTTATGATACTCAAACCAAGTCATTAAGCCTGACATCATTATAGGAAATGTTCAGTGAAGAACCAGGTTAGAAGGGCTAACTTTTTATTTAGATCCACAACAGCCTCTGACCAAGGAGCAAGAAAATAGACAATGTGTTAGGTCCATTTCTTTCCACTATATTTTAGGGCTACTGTTCATACCAGCCATGTACATGTTACAATGCCTACCTGGTCACACAGAAGAAAAGCCAGGGAAGAAAGTCCCTAATGGGAATCCTAAGAGGACTGGAGGAGGAAAGGACTCTCAGGCACCTGTGTTGAATGAAGTGAGGAACATTCCTCTCCACCTTCAGAACTATAAGATCACAGCCCCTGGCAAAAGCAAAAAGCCCAACCCATTACACACTCCTAACTTGGTGCTACCTTCACTGAAGGAGAAAGAAAGAAGCTTTACACAGCTGTTGAGCAATACTCAAGAGCTCGAGATAGATTAAAGACCAATCTCTTGGTTGCCTGGAGATATCAAAGACAGAGTACAGACAAAGAAAAAAGATGACATATGGGTGGATACAGACAGACGTTCTGCAGGAAAAAAGCATTCTGGGAATACAACACCTCATTTTTCAGGGATCTTTTACAAACAAACAAACAAACAAACTTGAAAATTGTAAGACTCACCTATATAGAAAACGATCACTTAAGTAGGCTGCATGGAGAACAGAACAAAGGCAAAAGAATAAACACTCCCACCACATTCTGTCAAAATATCTACTGTTTAATCTCATTATCCCTCATAGCACAAACAAAAACAGATGCACAACATAGTTACTATGGCCCATAATAAACTGGCTGGAGAAAAAAAGGAGCAATGGGTGCATGCTATCCTTTACAGAGAGTACTGATATTTTTTCCCCTATTTTTAGCAGTACAGACACAGCAACCCCAATGCCAATACAGCATTTACAATAAACTTTTATCTGTCATAAAATTCCTCAGGGTACTTTCTATACTATGCATGTGGTTGGATGTATAGACCTTACTGTGGACTCTCATGTTGCTGCTCTGAGACATGGAAAAAGGGGAAAAATGTCTATTTTATGTGCGAACTTCCATCCTAGATCCTCCAGGATCAGTTTTAACAGCAGGCATTCCCTGTTTCCAAGCAACCGGAGGCAGATTTATGTATTTGATCAGCCTAGGTTTTGGATCAACCATTTGCAAAAACTTTCCAGAACAACAGTTTTGAAAGCTGAAAAACAATAATTGCGTAAGACTGCTGGGTTTATTTGTTTGTTTGCTTTTCTTTTAGATTTAATCATAGGTAGGTATTATCTCTTTCACTGGAAACACCCACACCTTTTCCCGAAGGTAGCACAATATCTACTGTGTTCAAGCTGCTTTTTACTCTTTTTTGTCTGTTTGTTCTCCTTTTTGATTTTATTTTTTTTAATCTAGGTATTTACTTTTATGGAGTCACTTCTTACCTTGTTCACTTTCTCATCTAGGATGCTTGTAGTTCCGGGCAGCAGTGCTACTTCCCACAGTGTGAGAAAGACCATGGCAACTTGGCAGGACTGCTACCTGCTCAGTTCCCAAAATGAAGACATCTGCCAGAACGTTCAGGTTTCCAGCCTGTGATGCTCCAGCAGGTTAGTTAACCTTCACTTAACTGCTGTAATACCAGATGTTTTTCTTTAAGCTAGAGATTTGCAATATTGCTTCCCTCTCCTCCCAGAGAGCATAGAGAGAGTTTCTAAATGAGGTTACTTTGGTAAGGAGTACTGAAGAGTTCCTACTTGTTTAGCAGCTATGACAGTACCAACAATTCACTGCCAACAGCAGAGGAGGAATGTACTTGACAACTCTTGGTGAGAGACAGATTATGATCCATGTCTCCTTGCCCTACATTCACAGAATGTCCAAGCTCATATCTTCCATTCATTTAAGGAACACATACTTGTGACCGGTTTCTCTGGACCAAACACCAGGTACCTGTTAAATAATATTAGGAATGATTTCACCATGAGATGTTTGTACTGGATCTCACCCAAGAACTTTTTATATGTTACATACATTACTGTTTTGCTGCAATTGCTGTTTCAAAGCAAAGCAAAAACTTTGACAGATATATGCATGAGATCATCTAGATGAGGAGACTGTATGTTTGGAGAGGTGTGGTAATGCTCGACAAAACAGATTATCTTTTTCAGTCTGTCTTCCAAAATAAAGATTTTCTTGGATGATTATTTAACATAGGGGTTCCCAGAGTTTTGTCCACAGAGGGCAACTTAATAGGTGAAACATCAGGCTAGGGGCTTCATAAGAAAAATCAATCTGTAGGACAGTGCAAACAGCCACAATATGAAAATCCCTATGAGGGTCATATTTGGAAACCTCCCAGGTCAGCCTCCTGAAAGCCCCAACTCAGATGCTGAATTCTTGTGAGAAATGTAACTGATTCTTGTGAGTTTTTTTTCCCTCTTCAAAGATACATTTCTATAGTTTTTTAGTTTATTTGTTTTCGGTGTTTGGATGTATTGATGACTGCTGGTATCTGTTACACAAAGAGAATATTGACAAAGCAAGAGCAGACATGCTAGCCTTTCAATTTATACCATGCTTCTAAAAGCTAGTAAGTTCAAAACAAACAGTAGTCCTTATTGGAAAAGCCTCCAGCTTTAGAAGCAGCTCACATTGTATCTGGGCAGTGGTGGAAGAACAGGGCTCTTACTACTTAATCTTCAGTAGAGTTTAAATTTCTTTCATAGTCTGTCAGTTTAAGGAAATAATGATGTAATGATAACTTTTGGTGTTCTCTAGAATACCACTCTCATTATGGTCTCATTGAGATACTTGCATTACATGCCACAAACACAGAGGAAAGATTTCTGCCCTACATTATATCTGCACTGAAGCCTAGAGAGAGCAACAACTGCTGAGATATACTCCTATAAAAGATATAAAGAATTACTCACTTCTCTTCAAGTTGAGGTGGCAATTGTAAACTACATCTAGGATTTGAGCACACTTCTATACCCATCAGATGACCATTCAGTCATGAAACAGTAGGTTAAATATGATTTTAGGCTATATTGGTTTGTAGTACAAGCGCTCCTCCATGCTTCTATTTTTATTCCCATTTGCATGCAGATTCACAAAATGAAAGGCTTTAGAATCTTGTTTTCTGATTTGTAGCATTGGCAAAAAGGCTTGCTCCACTTATTAACAAGGGTGCAGCTTACTCAACTTTAGGTAAACTAACAGAAAACACCCACTCTAGTCCTTAAGTATAAGTAGGTATAACTGAGCATTCCCATTCCACCTACAGAAACCACCTGAAGTAAAAACTAAGTCTTTCTCAGCAAACGTTTTTTGGACTTCTGGTTCAGATGTTTTGAGGGGAAAAGCCATCAGTGAAACGAAGAAGCAAACAGATAAAAATCTTTGGAATATCCTCACATTACTCTGCTACACTGGGAAACCTGGTGCCAGCCCCATGTTCCCCTGAGATGCTGGGGACTCCATCAGAGCATGAGTTCTAAGCAAAAAATCCTTTTGTCTCTGCTATTCTGGCAGATTCTGCTACTCTATCAATGGCCATCTCAAGTTATAAGCAGGAAAACATGTGTTGGGTCATGTACTCCTGTCATGCTGGATCACAAGGCAGTGCCTGAGTCAGGAAGAGTGGATGATAATGAGCACAGTGGTATGGTTGGAGCACTCTTTTTAAAAGGGCTTCTTTCAGCAGCAGGCATAACTGGCTGGCAGATATCTGGCTCAAGTGGAGCATCTTCTGCTTTGCTCCCTGATCCCACAAGAGCTGTGGATAGTCAAGAAACCAAGGCTCATTTTCCCTCAAGTACCTGCCATGTCTCCTTACTGAGGAGAGGAAAAGCAGCTGCCTTTGCTGCAACATGACAGAAATCCAGGCCAAAGCCTCTTGTGATAGCCTCATGTTTACTGCATGCAGTCTGACAGGTCTGGTCACAGACTTGAGATCTCTCAGAAAGGTGATGCTCAGCTTTCAGAAATTGAAATATAGCACAGAGTGGCACAAATGTGACAAACAGTACACCACGCAGCAAGTTTTCAATGCAGCAACCAGCTGTGGAGTCTAGATTTGATGTGCAGTCTGTTTAAGAAATCCAGCCTCGCTGTTTCCCGTGTTTTATCTCCTTCTGATCACGAGTGTAACAATCCAGTCAGTCCATTGTTCTTACCACATGGTAAGTAACTAACTACATGTAAACAAAACAATTAAGCTCCATAAGGAACTGCTTGCCATTCAAAGCTGAACTAAACATTGCATTTTGTTTCTGGAATCCAAATATGGTAAATTGGCTGATAGTTAATTGTGGCAATAGGACTTATTTGCTTCACAGAACAGCTAAGTGCAAGAGGCAGCACAAACTGGAAAATTACCTTCTTTCTTTTTATGGATACAACAGAGATAAACTACCATAGCTGGACTCCCAACACCTTCCTTCACTTGTAAAAGCACCAGGCTCCACTACCACCACTCAAGGAGAATACCTCTGAGCTGTTAACCTCTTAAACTTTTGACAACCCTGGCATTCTGACAACGTGTTAGGGGATAGCACTGCACACAGCTACTCACCAACTCATCATTTTCTTATTAGCTGTATCACTGTTGCATCTAAAAGCCCTAATCAAAATCAGACCATCCACTTGCTGGGCAGAACTTGTGAGGGAAAAATGAGTCCTCTCTCCGTTGTACACAAGCCCAGAAGCCTGGGTCCTGTAAAACCAAACCCCACATACCTCAACTCAAAAAACTCAACACCTCCACTGCTATCCAATGTACATGTTTAATTTTGCAGGCTGAATATTCCTACCTGAAATGTTTATGTAACACAGGAGTTTTGAATATACAAACAAATAAACAAACACCAAACTAACCTCACAAAGGAAATATTATTAAATCAATTGCTAGGGGAGTTAATAATAACAGAAGTAGAAATGTGTTCTGTTATGGCACTCACTGGAAAGGCTACTTTTATAACTTAAATATGCACGCTTTGCTCCTTGGCAAAGATTTAGCAGTTATCCACTATCACAAGTCTGTACACTTCTGTATCTATCACTGATGGACAGGAGCAACTGCACTGACGCAGGCCTAAAGCTCGAGGAGGAAAAACAGGACTGAGATAAGAAAGCACATAACAAGGTGGGTGCTAAACCCTGGGGCTGAACAGTCACAGGACACCAAGAGAAAAGAAAGAATCTGGAAGCTTCCAGGGTAAGTTAATAATTTTCATAGTGGAAATCTGTGAGTTAAAGTCACAGTCATGGTGGATCTTACCATCTATGTAAATCATGCTTTCCCAGCCAACTTTGTGAAGTGGTATCTAAGCCTCAAAACATCCCAGCTTTCTGCTGAAGTTAACAGATAAGCTGTAAGTGCGACACACAGCTAGACAAAGGTTATAAAAACAAATCCTGGTCTATTTATTGTGATGCCACAAAATGTATGTTTCTATCTGTGATGAAGGATGAAACATGTTGTTTTGTGCAACAGTTGGGCAAGGTCTGTACATGGAGAGTGAAACAGTCATGGGGGTCTTATCCAGTGGTCATATAGCAGTGTGAGTGGGACACAGGTTATGCAGACATCCTCCCTGCTATATTAACAGAAGCACCACCTGCATGAAAAACAGAAGCAGAACAACTTTTTATGGTTGGTTTTTCTAAATCTTGAATGTTAGACTTGGGAAAGGAAGAAGGAACAAGAGAAAAAGGATAAAAGAGATTTCAGCTTCTTCCTGAACTTCACCCTGCATTGCAAATATTGCTGGCCATCAGATAATTTCCACCTACTTTCTGTATTCCTTGCAAATATTTGTGGGCTGCCATATACACTGGAGGATCAGTGAGCATCCTAAATACGAGGCAACAGAGTCTGGAACACACAAACAGTTTTTATCCGGGAGAAGTACATATGTAGCACTGCTTCTCTGTCCCTCATGTTTTCACTTGTTTCCCTCTGAAGTGAAATCTTCATCGAGAAGAGACAAAAAGGCTGACACCTTCTTATAAGGGAATATATAAGGACATATTTTAGAGCTGGGTATGGTGGAAGGGATCTAGTCCTGGAATAGGGCTTCTTTGGAGGCACCCGAGGACCTGAAGAGTTTGACTCATACCACGGCAAGGTCAAGTTAACATTGAAGAGGAGGAATGCTCTGAGGGTTGGACTCCAAAGCAAAGAAGAGAACTGGATGAGACAGGGATAGTAGTTATTTTCTAACTTCAGGGAAACTTGTGTCTACAGAAGGGCCTCCCCTCTTGCAGGCAAGACAGGGACAACAGGTCTGGTCTCCAATTTTCTTTTAAGGCATCTTTGCATGATTTGAAATTCTGATTGTGAAGCAACTGAGGTTGGAAAGGGAAAGGAATAGTTTCAGCTCCTTGTGAAGAGGAGAGAGAAGTTTTCTTCAAGAGGGCACAACTACTTTTAGGAGGCTCTACTTGTCCTTCAGACAAATTTACTACCACTCTTTTAAAACACAATGTTTCAGAAAAAGCTACTCCAAGAGTCTAGGTGGATGGCATTCAGAATGCATTTTCCAAAAGGTGCAAATGTTTTATAGCCTTATTCTTTATGCACAATTATTCTTTATTTCTCTGCCTCCTTTAAGCCATGCATTCTTTTTCAGTCTTCTTAGTTGTGGCTTCAAATGTGTGCTCTGCCCGTTTCTGCTTTGTCTTCACTCTGTTTTTTTCTCCTCTTTGCTAAAGCAGCTCTTTCTTCTTGCATTTTATTTCACAATGAATGTAAGAAAAATTATAGTGCTAATCTAATTTCATGGGTGTAGCACAGCTGATTTTACATTTGCATTCCCACCCCTTCGCCTGCATTAACATTGTCCACAAGCTCTTAAGAAAAGCCCTGTTCAAATTTGGACTGCGCATAGCAAACAGTACTCAGAACAAGTCTGGCCCTTGAGCCTGTGCCCAACAGATACATCTAACACCAGACAGATAAGTTGTTTCTCATATTGCCCTCACCTTATTTCCACTCCAGGGCTTCATGTTTCAGATCCACATGTTAATACTGCATCCTTCCCCAGCTTAATGCCTGATACAATTTTCACCAAGGTCACTTTCCTGGCAACTTTTAAGATGGTTGAGCAATTTCACCTCAGACCTCAGGCAAGAGGCAAAACTGGTGCTGATATCAGGGAAAATTCTTCCCAGGTACAAAGCAAAAGGCATTTGAAGTTGATCCTTCAAAAGATAATGCTGAGTGCCTCCCCAGCCCTTTCCACAGCAGCTCTGAGGGCTAGGTAAGCAATTGCATACCATGGTGTTGAGCATGGCTGTAAAACTTTGACAAATTGTTTGAACAGGCTACGATGTGGGCATCCTGTTTCTCACGGCACCATCCTCATAACATACAAACATTGCCAAGCATTACATTATAGGTTTCCCACTGAACCCAAGATGTGGTTGACAAATATCCAAAAACAGAATAAAAATATTTATATCTTAAAAGTGTTGAACGAGTAAACAAGATTGTAACCAGGTCTCTGTTATGTCTTGCCTACCAATATGCAGGCTGAAGAAAACATAAATGTTTACAGCAGTAACTGTTGTGCGTGCATACATGCCCAGTGGGCTCTTTTACCTGCTGCATGTCCAGTAAGAGCAGAGCAAGTCCTGAGCAGGATGGTGGCTGCCAATTTATGCTTAGAAGATCATCACAAGGCTCTCTGAGCAGAAGCTGAGATTCTTGGGAGCTGAAGTGAATCATTCCCACTCAGGAAGCAAAACACCAGACTTCAAGCACAATTTTGTTTTTCTTCAGTGTCTGAGTGCTAGATGCTAAATGTCACTACAGGATCCTCTTTGATGACCTTTAATAACTGACTTCATTGAGCCAATTTACTTTCTCAAGACATTTATCTAATACTTCAAGAGAAAATCACTGCTAAACACAGTCAGTTAGTGGTCAAGTTCGTTGCTAATAAGCAATCAACCTCAATTCTCCTCCTCCTTATCCTCTGCTAGCCCAAGTCCACATCTTTTCACTCCATGGCCACCAGTCATTTTCCCCTTTACCATGCCTGTTTGCTAGAATACACAGAGTTGTCAATATAAAAAAACTAATAATCTGTTACCTAAGTACTCTGTGTCATATTTGGCCACTCAAATCTTAAGGCATGTGCTTTTAATAACTCAACATTTTAGGAACATATTAAGGTTTGTTTTTTTGTTTTTTTAATATTTAACTGGAAATAAAGGACTGAAGGTCTCTAAGCCTATGAATACCTCACCAACCTGTATTTGGAATGGTATTCTTCAAAACTGTCCAAAATGACAAGTGAGAATCTCTAAACTGTAGAAAACTATACAAAATTTCAATCCCACAGAGAAAGTAATCACAGGGAAGAATCACCCTCATAAAGATGCCAGGTAACTGCTATGGGACACTTTCTGCAGTTGGTACCTTAGTGAATACAGTACTGTAACTTCAGAACTCACACACTTCAGAAGTTTTCTAACAGCAGTTGGGCACGAGAACCCTTCCTCAAGTACATGAGCTCAGGACTTATCTTAGACTGAAGCCCTGACACTTCAAGACAGCAGGTGTGATTTCCAATGCTGTCTCTGTATTTCCAGCCCAACTGTTTAGTGATGTATCAATATATATTAAGAGAGAAGACCTGTTTCAAAGCTCCTTGTATCTGAACTCCTGAAATATGCATCTGCCATCCTGGTAAATGCACTTCAGATGTATTTATGCTGCAAATTCCTTGCTATAAAACTGCCCCATTAAATGGAGAAAACTTGCAGTCTACTCAACTATTTACAGTAAGACCCAATAATGAAAATCAGTTAAGCGCTGATGTCTTCTTGTTAATTCTTATGGTTTTATCATTACTGTATTTATCTTTTCTTTTAATTGGAATTCTCTCCTTTCCTTACTGCCTGACAGACACACACACAGGACTTCCCCACCCAGCCAAGCAAATACAGCGGTGGAAGATCACATGGCCAAAGAATACCTACACCATAATCTAAAAGAAAAAAAAAAAGAGGATTGTTTTAATAAGAAATTGCAGCCATTACTTGTAACAGTGATATGCAAAAACCATTAAGGCAGATGTATGAACTTTAAGTTGACGATATGCCGTAACTTACTGCATCTGAGGAAGTGCTGTTACGGTGAATGCTAGTGAGAGCATTTTGATATGGGCCACAGGATTGGCTAAGACTAGTTTCATTGCTCAATATGGCATATTTTTCATATTATGTAATGCTTATTGTATGTATTATACTGATACATAGCTGAAAGCCATCAGTAAAGGCTTTCACAAGGGACCGTGCAAAGAAATTTGATACAATGATAAAGAGACAATACTTGATTGCTTTTCCTTACATTCTTTTGTAGCTTTTGGTGGCTGTTAAATCAGTATGTTCTGATCAGATATCACCTATCACACTTACATTTTTCAGGCCCAATTTAGAAACCAGCTGCTGGGAGACAAGCTGCAGTCTCCTCAATTGTGAAAGGTCACAAAATGAAGAAGTGAAGGAGAGGGGGCAGGTCTCAACCAGTTCACTACCCATCATCATGCTGTACAAGTGCCACCTTCCACAGGATGATCTCTTTCAGCAAACGCAGATTCCAAATTGGCAAGAAAACAGGCTGGGTAATCACTGGGAAACCTCTCAAAATATGAAACCATATTAAGTGGCCTTTTATTGACTATGCCGAATTTGAAGTTTATATGACATCAGGGCAGACTTGCAGAAACCCTCATGAACACAGTGTAATCAAGCTTTTATTAAAACTAGACAGACTTTTTCACCACCGAAGCTAAGATTTCATTAGGAACCTTTCTCTGGTTACTCTGTTTAACTTTCTGCATGTACAGAATCCTGTCAAAATTACCTCTTAAAGATTTGAGCTGAATTAACCGATACCTTCCATGGGGCTATTTGTCACCAAGAGAAAGTTCACTAATTTGGATAGTTTAGCTTATTCAGATCTTATTTCTTTTCTTTTGAGAAACTTCAATGTACGTAAGTGCCATATTACTTCACTGACGATGAGAAACAGATGAAAAAGAATTGCTCCCAATCCCAACCTCAGATATTGTTATTGTACTAAATGCTCATTTAATTATTAAAAAGAATAGAGTGCAATGCAAATGAAAGTTCAGAAAGTAAACAGCTTAATGTCTCAAAATCCCTTGTGCCACTGAAAGACCACAGAGGTCTAAGAATCCACACCAACTGGAATTCTAATAGACTAAACAGGTTTGATTTATTATTAAAAATTAATGTGAAATTAAAGAAGTGAGCACTACTTCAAAGCAGCTGGCTATACACTTACTGTACTAGTTTGTTCATAAACCTACTTTCTGGCCAAATGCTTCAAATTCACTACGAACTGCTGAATTGCACGTAGACGTCTGCCTATCACTTCTTTGAAATACCACAATGAAGAAATGCTATTCTAACCTCTCTGGGCAAAACACAGTCTTGGAACCTCTATAATTCCAAGATGAAATCACCACAGTTGGTCTAGAAACACTGTATTTTAAAATTTAATACTTCTTATTTTGGGGAATAAAATACTTGCATCTCACAAAGGTTGAGAAAGGCTGCTCAAATATGTTTGTCCTTAAAGAACAAGTTTCTTACATGTCAGAAAAAAAGACTTCCACCAGCTGCATATACCAAAAGGAACTATGAGCCCCAGTCCATTTTGGTACCTGGTCACTTTCTGACAATACAAAAGCATGCATAGCATGCAAGGTGTAGACTGAAGAAACTGAAAGTTGCATGTTGTCCCATACTGTGGGGAGAAGGATACTGCCTAGAAGCAAAACTTTGGTCATAGCAGGTCCATGTGCTCACCAGTTCCAGATGACTGGTAGGAAACAGGAAGGCCACAAGGGTATCCTGGGGTGCATTAAAAAGAGTGTAGCCAGCAGGTTAAGGGAGGTGATCTTCCCCCTCTGTTCTGCTCTGATGAGGCCACATCTGAAGTACTTTGTACAATTCTGGGCTCCTTAGTTCAAAAATGGCAGGGAACTTCCAGAGGGAGCTGAATGGAGGGTTGCAAATATTATTATAGGCCTGTAGCATCTCCCTTATGAGGAAAGACCGAGAGACCTGGGATAGGGAAGGCTGAGAGGGGATCTTAACAGCACAAATAACTGAAGAGTGGGTGTCAAGACGATGGAGCCAGGTTCTTTTCCCCAGCTACAGGACATGGGGCAGTGAGCACAAACTGAGACATAAAAGTTCCATAAGAACATGAGGAAAGCCTTTTCACTGTGAGGGTGACAGAGCACTGGAACCTGCTGTCCAGAGAAGTTGTGGAGTGTCATTCCCTGAGATATACAAGACCTGCCTGGACACTTTCCTATGCAATCTAGTATATGGAACCTTCTTTAGCAGACAGACTGTACTCAATGATCTCCAGAGGTCCCTTCCAACCCCTGTGATTCTGTGTGATTCTGTGAGATTCTGTGACTCCTCTCCTTCTGCCTTCTGGGCCACTAGAAAAGCAAGTTCCTTCAACCAGAGATCTCAGTGAGGTTCATTTCAAACATTAAAGGCAGCAACAAAGATGACACAGAAAAAATATGAGAAGGACATAAAAGAAGAAGAGTGTGGAACAGCTACAAGAATAAAGGAAGCAAGATTGAGGGTGGCCAGGCAATAAGAGATCAGAAAAAGAAACGCTGACAGATTAGCATCAAGCTGAGCAGTAAAAGCAAAATGGGAAGACTTGTTATTGCTCTCAAGTGGAACAGAAAAGTAATCAAGCTAAGAGGAAGAACTTGATGAAATGATGGAACTGTCATTATCTTAGCCTTGCCAAAGTTTGAAGTCCCTTAAAAAACTTGCAAAATCATTGTGTAAGACAAGAAATGCAAAGGAAACACATACTATCCATCAGCCAATATTTAGAGATCATGCAGGATAAAAGGACAAAATTCTGTCCTCATACATAATCAGAGAAGCTGAAAAGGAGGAAAAAGCTAGAGCTGTTGCAAGAGCAAGGAATGAGAATGCAGAGATCCCACCGCATGTAGAAAACTAACATGGGTGTCCAAACGTGTTTAAACTAGACACTGCAATAGTATTATTAACTCTGTAAAGGTCAAATATGGGAGCATCCCAGCTAGGACTGCAGGAATACAGTGCAGGTTCACTAGCTCATAACCTATAAACCTTGTTAGTAATCCTAGTCTGGCAACAGTAACTCACTGCAGCAAATAATAGCATAAGAGTATGATGAACCTGACGCTGTGAGGGATCACTGAGACTCCCCATCCTCATGAAGTGTTTTGTTGTTGTTGTTATTGTTTTTAAGTAGAACTTAAATGTTTTTAAGTAGAACTTAAAAACAGCTCCAAGACAGGAAGAATAAAAAAACTGCATCTCTTCCATTCAGTCTACAGAGACACAAAGACAACACATATGAAGGACAAGCTCTAAACAGAGGTTTGCATTAAGTGACCTCTAAATGCACAAAGATTAAAAAAACAACCAAACAAAAACAATGGCTGCAATGGACTTTGGAGCTGCTGAATACAAGGAATGCAGCAACTCTGAGCTACAAAATCACTCCTTGATTTTTCTCATCTCAGGAGCCAATTAGACCTCAGGCCTGCACCTTGTCATAACTCCTGCAATCTCTATTTTTTCCTAAGGTAAAAATTAAATTCAGCCAGGCATTAAAACAGGATTCTGATTTAACATCAGATTAGCACCATTTCAAATTCAGTGCATTCAGTAGAAAGGTCATATATTTCTCCAAACACATATACAATGCTAAATAAAGTGAGTTAGGTGGTATGGAAAGCCACACAACAGGTATTTGTCTCAAAACAACCAGCTTCACCTCGGGTACAAGAGCCAAGCTTTACACAGCAGTAAGTACTTCAGCAAATTCAGGATGAATGTCAACTCTAACAAAGGCAGGAAATATCTGTCTGTATATGAAAATCATGATTTATTTCTTTCCATGGCCAACTGCTGTAATAAATATAAGAACTGAGTATATGGAATTTGGCATCTGGGCAAATTATGCCTGTGTATAAAATGCAGTTTGCATCTCATCTATGTTACAAACTAAAACAGTGCAGTCAGCCCAGTACTGACACACTGTACTGTAGTTTGGGTTAATCCAAGCTCTGTTTAAATACCTTAAGAACAAGACGAGATCAAATGCCGTTGAAGACTTCTGGAGACAAAAACATGTAGACAGGAGAGCTAAAGAGCGAAGACCACCATATGATATGATAAAATTAGTGCCATGGAAGCCCAGAAAGAATTGATTGGTCAGGCTTTCTGTGGTTTTGCACAGGCTTTTATGTGTGAAAAACATTTTAATGAACACTGTGCCCATGCTCTGAGCGATTACACAGCCATCCTCTCAGCTACTGGAAGACAAAATTGAGAAGAATTTATCATGACCCCCAAACAAACAAACAAACAGTGCAACACAACTGACAGCAAGCTGAACACTGGCCTCAATTTTACCCCAAATGGATAGCGTAACACAACTTCTCCCCAACCTACGCATCTAGCAAAAAAGCAAAACTCTGTATCAGAACACAAGAAATACTTCAACAGATTCTGTGTTCAGTCAGAGCATGGTCTGAGATGCACCATGTGTTCCGCAATGGAGAGAGGGAAGGAACAAAATAATCAGCTGGAGGGCAAACTCAAGTATTTCTTCAGTGACTTTTGTAGAAGAAGCCTTGCATCTTTTCATTGTCCCAACACTCTAGGCAGTTTCCATCAACTAAAAAGGAAGAAAAAACACAGCAGTCCACAAGGGGAGTTATTTGGGCCTGTAGCTATTTTTGTTTTAACATATAATTAAAATGTTGAACTGGAGCAAATTAAAAAAACAGCTATTTTATACTGTGGATGATGTGGTCCACAGTCAAACACGAAGCATATTGGTGAGTCTTATTTTCGGATATAAAAGCTTGGTCTGTATAGCAATGCAGACTCCAATTCTAAATATTTTAAAGAGCTATTTAATTACATATGAGAGACATACTATACTTTTCTGTTATGGCAGCTGAAGAAGTGTCAATGAATTCTGCAGTGCTCTACCTTTGGACCAGCCCTTGAAGTTTACCCCCATAATGAGTTAGACTGATAGAAGATACGTATTTAACTCCTACACAGATACTTACAGTAGATTTAAAAGGGGTAAAGGTGTCTTTGTAGCTTGGTCCCGAGCTGCTACAAAGCAACTCAAACATCCAACATAAAGCATGAAGTCATTTTTGAAAATTTGTTGTTAAGCAATGGACTTTATGTAATTTTATTTGTTCCTTAATTACAGAAAAGACTATGCACAGCTGTGGTTTATGCAGTTACATCATACAAATAGCGTTCATTTTAACAATTGTCTGAATGCACATTTAAACAATTAGCCAATGAAGAAGATATTTTATATGCATTCAAATGTTATTATAGTAAAAATCTATTTAAGTGATACAGAGGTTCTAATTTGAACCATGTGGATGAAGCATCAATTCTAGAGAGTTGTGATTCTGTGGATTTTATTAAAAACTGTCAGAGATAAAAAAAAAAAAAAAAAAAAGATGAGACCAAATCTTCATCTAAACCCACCAAAAATATTTTAGAGCAATGCAATGGAACTAATGGCAATGAAGAAGTTGCGCATAGGATGGCTGATTTCTTTGCCTCAGTGTATCCTTCCAAATTCAGCTTTTGGGAATTCTGTTCACCAAAGTCTGAGCTCCCTTTCTCCCTTCCCATTTACAGTATAGGGGCAGGATAGGGTAAGACTCATGGAAAGACTCAGAAAGTCAGAAAGACTTACGGACGGCAGCTTCCAACTTCTATTTTCTACTACTGTATAGCAAACTTCAATGTTTCCCAATTTAACATACATACTACTATATAGGGGCTGCTCTAAAAGTAATGCCTCCTATTAAATTGTGTTGGCCCACAACATTAGTGGTGGCTGTACGTGGTAGAAGGTTGAATCTTCCCACCAATATTCCCTTACGTGTTCTTACCATGTGACAGATGGCAGCAGTGGAGCAGTCTGAAAGAATGGCATCTGAAGTGCAGATGAAGCAAGGGTATGTCATGGAGTTCCTCTATGAGGAAAAAACTGCACCCACTAACATTCATTGATGCTTGCAGAATGACTGTTTACATGGGTTGATAGTGATAGGACAATGGGGAACGGTTTCAAACTGAGACAGCAGAGGTTTAGGTTAGATATCAGGAGGAAGTTTTCCACACAGAGGTGATGAAGCACTGAACAGGTTGCCCAAGGAGGCTGTGGATGCCCCATCCCTGGAGGCATTCAAGGCCAGGCTGGATGTGGCTCTGGGCAGCCTGGTCTGCTGGTTGGCGACCCTCCACATAGCAGAGGGGTTGAAACCAGATGATCATTGTGGTCCTTTTCAAACCAGGCCATTCTATGATTCTATGATGATTTTATGAAGGTTCTGGGAAGACCTTACAGCAGCTTTCCAGTCCATGAAGATGGCCTGCAGGAAAGCTTGTGGGGGACTCTTCATCAGGGAGTATACCACCAGGACAAGGGGAAATGGCTTAAAGCTAAAAGAGGGGAAATTCAGGTTAGATGTTGGGAAGAAATTTTTGACTCAGAGGGCAGTGAGGCACTAACTGGCACAAGTGCCCCAGAGAAGTTGTGGGTGCCCCATCCCACAGTGTTGAAGTGTTCAAGGCCAGGCTGGATAGAATCCTGGGCAGCCTGATCTGCTGGGAGATGTCCCTATCCATGCATGGCAGAGGGGCTGGAACAAGACGGTCTTTAGCTCAAACCACTCTGCAATTCTATGGCTCAGTGTTTTCTGTGCTTTCATGCCCAATGCCACTTAGTCAAGTAATGTAAGCTAGAAATTTTCTTACTGTCATTCTCAAGGATGTTTGTATTTCTCCACTGTGCTTGTGCACATTTTATTTTTCCTTATGAAGTATCTTCTTATATTAAAAAATAAAAAACCACAAGTAAACTTCCCTCTTCTTCCTCTCTACTCACATACCTAAAAGGTAACTTTACCTGTTATGTACCAGCTCAAATGACAAAAAAAATTTAAAGGACTTTCCTCTCCTCTGGAGTCTCCTCCTCTGGAGATATTCCAGACTCATCTGCACACTTTTCTGTGCAACCTACTGTAGGGAACCTGCTTTAGAAGAGGTTGGACTGGATGTTCTCCAAAGGTTCCTTCCAAACCCTACAATTCTGTAATTCTGTGATTAGGTGTTCTGCTTCTGGCCTAAGTGGAATCTGACCTTCACATGTTCTCTAGAAGGAAGTTACAGAGGCCCCAGCTCATATATATATATATAATGTAATATATTTATTTAGTTATATTATTTTTTGAGAAAGAGAGAGCAGCAGTGTCAGGGATATCAGCTCAGTGTATGTTAGATGCTGATTAGAGCCACGGAACAAACAACAGCTACTACTGACAACTCACTGCAAAGCAATGAAGGTATGTGTGAAGACTGGCTAAATTGGAAATTTGGAGGACTGAGAAAAAAAAGGAAGGAAAAAAAAAACTGGGGACACAGAAACATATGTAAACCCTGATCTGTATAGCCCAGGGGAAATCACCAACTCCAGGATTAAATCCCACAAAAACTTCTGGAACATGTTTGGTTTTGTTCTGAAAACTTAATAGATATATATATGAGAATTATGAATAGATATGGTATTGAAGCAGCTGCTTATTTAAGCAAGACAGCAGGACAGGTAGGAGTCAAATGCCTGCCAAGAAAAAGGATAAGAGCAGGTTTCTCCAGAAGAAAGAGTGTTGCAACCTTAAAAAGAAAACAAAAGCAAATAAAACCCAAACAAACAAACAAACAAAAATCTCACCAAATGGAATTGATTATTCCAAATATCCAAAAAGGGACTAAAAAAAAAAAAAAAGGACAGGAGGACAGGGCCATTGCAGCAGTTAGGGTTGGAAAGAGCGGTGATAGTTTTATTCCAGATTTAGATGTGCAGTGTGCAGATTTGACTGAAAACAGCTAGGCAATTATGCCTGCTGCATTCTGGAGATTAGAATCAGGCAAAGGCTTTATGCTGGCTGCCAGTGCTTGAATAGTTTTGAGACATTTCAGAAGATTACGTGATTCTAGCAGACATTTTTTTCATGGTAAAACTACTGAGTGCTTTTCATAGATGTACGGTACAGTCAGGCTTTGTTTGATAAAGCACTGCTTATTCTGAAATTAGCTGGATGCAGACAAAATGCTTCATCAGTTCACTGCCTCCTTACAAGATCTTTATTTAGGAGCAGTAGGCTCCAATCTACCCACTTCACTGAGTGAATCCAACATGAGAGAGAAGTCAGAAGTACTTATTTGGAAGTAAAAGTTATGAGCTAAATGGCTAATATGCAGGTGAAGTTAAACAGTGACTCCAGAGCAAACCATTCCTCCAGAAGCTCATGTCTGGATTCTGAACTGCACCCTCAGCATGACTGGAGCCTCCAGTTTTTGACCGAGTGGATAACTCATACCTCTTACAATGACAATCTGGGTGATTATGAAAACTACAGAATCCATGCATTCACTTTGTGAGTGGTGACAAGTGAATGGTTTCAGGATTCCAACCCAGAGTGGGCAAAAGCACCTGGAAAACTGACACTGGAGCACAACACTTACTTCACCCAAGACACAGCACTCACCAGCTATAGAAATGAGTGACTGACTCCTTTTCCTTTCTTCTCTCTCTTTTTTTTTCTTTCTTTCTTTTTTTTTTTTTTTTAAATTCTGTCAAAAAAATTGAACTAGTGACTCACAAGCTCTGTATCCTACAAATCCTCCCCCCTGCAAGGAACTTTAATTATTTTCAACCACTCCTATCATATCTCAGTCAGAGAAGGCTTCAGCTTTTGAAGGAAACTTGTGATTTTCATAACATTTTCCTCTCATACTGAAGTAAGCCATTTAAACCTCTCTGCTTTATTACATACTACAGTACACCAAGTGGTCTGTGAATACAGGGAAATGGATTAGATAAATAGAAATATTTTTGTTATGACCGAATTTAAGGATCTTAAAAATAATATGACTACTTCAAAAACTGCAAGGCATCAAAAGGCTTAAAAATATTGCAGAGACATGAGAGTGCAAGAGATCTGGCAAGCATTGATAGGGTAACATTTAACTGGAATGAGAAACAGGAGGTATTCGGAGACACATGGTTACCATTCACATCAATTTATGACCAGGGCATTTCTGTTACTGTAATACTCTGTGTACCAGGAGCCATATGCAATGGCTCTTTCTTTTATGTGCAATGTCCGTTTATATCATATTGGCCAAAATTAAATAAAGCTTTGAATTTGGAAATCACTTGCTGCCAGTACAATGTAAAAGGTGAAGGCACTGCAGCTTCTGCTCTTTGTAAAATAAATCAACAGCAGTAGAAGAAGGGATCACGTAGCTTTTCCAAACATTGCAGTAAGTGATGGAAGAGGTGGCAAGGAAACAAAAATATCCTTAACCCATCCTATATCCCTTTAACTTCAGTCCAGTTCAGTTCAAAGTGTATGAGGCACCTTTAAGAAAGCTGACTAATATTTCTATCAGACTAATGAACGCATTACTTACATGATTATCTTAGAAGTTTGAGCATTTGCATTAGCATTGAAATTTCATCAGCATTACAGTCTGTTGTAAGGCACACCTTTAATAAGCTACTTCCTACTAAGCAGTCAGTGATTTTCTGGTTCCTTTAACGGAAATAAAAAAAAAATACAGCCTGTAAAGCACACGATGCTGTCAATATTGCAATTCTCTCATTAAATTTAGAGCTTACACTACCTTCTGTATTACAGGCCTTCTCAGAAGCAATTACACATCACAGCAGTTTGAATAATAAAATCCCAAATTATAAATAGTAACAACTTTTCCTTATCGGGGAACGTGTCTAGGATCCCAAATACGGTGAGCCAATTTGTAAACCGGAGAAATAATGAGTTGTAGGAAAAAATATTCCAATGGTTATTGCCAAACTGTTTTTCCAGAGGGTTTCTGCGTCTACCTGTACACCAAATTCACATCATTAAGATGTGTAGAAAGAACTCCTCAGCCACACCACATTCAGCTCAGTTCTTTGATTCTTGGGTGTGATCTCTTCAAGTCATTCTTTACTTCCCGTTTTTCCACACCTATGGCTTCTCCTAGAAGCATGTACTTTCAGGGAAAAAAAATCCTAAGCCTAAATCCATAGGAAACATCACTGCCTCAACCTTAACCACAGCTTGTTTTACATCTTGCTGCTCCTATAAATTCCTCAGCAGTTTGCACCCTTCTGTCATCTCCATTCTTTGAGGCTATCTGCCCAGCCCAGTACACCACTGTAAACCTCTGAACTTGTTTGTAGCACATCTATGCTTATGCAACACAAAGGCAAAGTTAACAAAGGACAGTGCTAGCACACTTACATTCTCAATCTTGCAGAAAGCTTGTTCAGAACTAGGTGAGGTATTTCTGCACACCTGTGCAAGGCATTATGGAGTCAGGCTCTCTAAAGAAGAAATTATCATTCCACTGCTTCTGTACTGCACCCTGTTTATCATCATGGTTCATGAGAGAGGCCCCTCAGGCTCAGCACAAATAAAAATTAACAGTAGCAACAGACCCTGTTCTATATTGCTAAAAACTACAAGTACACTTAGTTGGCTGCCATAAGATAGGATTTCTCCTATCCTATGGTTAAAGAACGTGACTGTTCTCTACAATACAACACAACAGAGTCCCAGGAGAACACTGTCACACAGATGGCTATGCACAAGGGACAGAGACCAGCCCAACGTTCTTCAAGGAGAGATGGTTTGCTAAGTCAGAAATATTTTATCCTGTGAGTTTATAAAACCTCAAAAGCAGAAGAGAACCACTGCTCTAAATGAATGTAAAGCATTTTATTTTAACAACACTTCTTCCTCCAGCTTCCCTGACCATTGCTTTACCAAGAATGTCCCTTTTCCAACGTTTCTCTACTACAAAGGCTTCTTTGGAGAATAATAGCACATTTTCCAGATGGAACATCTTGTTTTGCTCCTTTGTTTGTTTGCTTAAAAAACCCAGCCACCAACAACACCAAAATGACAAAAAAATAAAATAATTTCCACTTGGAAGCATTCTTGGCTGAAAAACAAATTAAGTACTTCACGCACACAGCAGAAAGATTGCTGGTTGTTTCACTCTGCTGGAATTCTTTACAAAATCACTTACATCCCCACATCTAATAAAATGTCACTGCACTTCACCAATATTTTACAAATATCTCAGTTAAAATGCCGTGTGAATTTTGTGTTAAGTTCTTCAGCATGCTTTGAACATTATTATTTTTAAGGCAATTTTCAGATCATGGAGGAAAATCAATTTCGTTTAAAAGACATGGATTATTGTATACACTGGAGAGGAAAGGGACGAAATAAGGTTATGCATCATCTTATAGCATTTTCAGAATTTCCTAGGAGTTACACATGTAATTCCCATGTAACTTCAATGAGACTGAGAAGCCCATATAATCTAGATGCTGTCCCTTGTGCCAAGTAGGTAGGTGCCTGGAAAGCCCCTGACACATTAGTTACAGGCTTCTAACCAAGCCTCTACTAGCCACAGATAATCTTTCTTGGCGTTGTTCTTTGTGCTCAGTATACTGGGACACAGAACTATCTAAGGCATCATGTGCTGCAGACATCCCAAATGGACATCATAGTTTGTCTTCCATTTTACTCATTCACCCAAGGAGCTTCACTGTCACAGAGTTCAATTCCTGGTCAAGGCCACAAAACAGGGAAAGAAACTTCACTCAAGTCAGGACATTCAGAGACTTTAAAGGACCTACTCTTTTAATAGCTACCAATTTCAGCTGAAATTAATATGTCAAATATTAAAAAAAAAAATCTTCTGTCCAGCTCTCAACATCTGTGGTGACATCTGCTTTTTTCCCACTAGCATCTGAGCAACTGATCAATCAGAACTTCAGGAAGCTTTGTAATGCTGTCATGTAAGATATTATCGCCTCAAACCTTTAACAGCAGTTTAGGCACACTGCAAACTGACTACTGATGAACTTAGTGCACTAAATTTAGAGACAGTGAGCGTGCATTATCTGGATTGGACAATATAAAAATTGGACACCATTTGTTAACCAACCTCTGTGCCTGTTATGCAATTTAACACTTTAAAAAAAGAATAAATAAACAAACAAAAAAACCTCTCAAGGCTGCAGAGCTTCTCCTATATGTGACTACCTCTTTGGTCTGTTTTTATAAAGATATTTGCATTTGCATGGATGACCGATGAAGGGTTTTCAAATTAATAAGTCCCAAAAGCTCCTTTAAAGCTACATTTAACAGATTTTTAAATTCAAGTTCCACATTAGTAGAGGGGATTAGTGTCACTGTTATAAAGATTACTGCACATTAGTATAAAGACTTACTACAGAATTTTGACTCAATGCCACCAAAACAGAGCACAGTGCTGTATGGGAAACTCTTACTGCACTCACTGCACTCTTAGTACACTCAGAAATGCAACAAATCAGAAAAAAAAAGAAAAAAAAAATCAGACCTGATTCATTATGTTTATATATTTAAAATAATGCATGCAGTGCTTTACAATTATTTGTTCTTCCATAAACATTGCTGGTATTTCAAAATTTAAGCAAAAAGTCTGCTCTGATTAATCTGCAGATTAAGTTGTATTTTTATGCTAAATGCTCAGTTACTTTTCACCCAACAGACCAAATCATGACATTTGCTCATATATGGTTATTCTTAGATGCATGGAAAGAAAAAGGAGAAGAAAAAAAAAAAAAAAAAAAAGGAAAAAAAATACCCAAGGAGTTACTCAGTTAAAAGCTCTCTCCATCTGCCTAGAGTTTTATTAATAACCTATCACCATGGTATCACAGCATCTTAAGGAAAATAAAACAGACAGATAGTTGCTAGGCTTCCCAACCTTGAAGGATAAAAGGGAACACTTCTTAAGTAAGAAGGGGAGAAACTGTTTTGGTCTTCTTTCATTATCACCCTTGAGGGCAAGGCAAAGATGAGAGATGGGCCTCGGGTTGTGCTCTGAATGCTGGAAGCATAGTGGCCATCACTCAAATGTGTCATCCATGACCTAATTCTCTGCACTATCGCTCACAAAAAAAAGCAGAAATCCAAGCTGTGGAGGGACAGAACTAAGCACAAGGAAAGCAGACAAAGGAATGTACTGCTTTCTTCAGCACTCCAATTTAACTCTCAAAAGGACTTTTCAGTTCCATCACTGCATCCCCATTTACCTTAACCAAATGTGCGCCGTTCCTCTGCTGTGGGCCAAGCCCTAAGCCCAAACAAAGCACAGAGCTGCCCTCACCGAGCCCCTGGCCTTATGTTGGAAATGTGGCTGCAAGAACAGCTGGAACTGGGGAACAGCTGGACAACAGGGCCTCTACCCAGAAGTCTCTGCAGTTTCTCAGAAGTATTTTAAAAATTACAGTTTGAGAGTTCTATCTCTTCATCTAACACACAGGCTCTCTCTCCCTATCAAGAGTGGCAGAGGAAATGCCTCCATTCCCCTGCGAGGTTTAGGTTCTAGCAGAGATGATCAGTGCTCATGAACATTATCTGCATCAGTATGTGAAGTGAGATCGAAACATTCTATAACGTCAGCAGATGTGTAATATACTGAAGTATCAGGTTGAAAAATAGTAGAACACGTGGCAGTCAGGGTTTCCTTTCAAAAGGTAGTTACTGCAAGGTTGCTCGTGCATGTGCAAAAACAACACACAGTTTGGAGATTACAAGAGTGTGTTTACTACAAATAATTACTATCTCAGCTTAATTTGTTCTAAGGCTGAAGAGAGATGCAGTCAGAAATTATACCTTGAGTTGGTAGCTACTCAGCTGAAACTCCCAGTGAGCAGGAAAGCCTGACAGAACCATTATGTTCAGTGTTAGGGATGGACACCCAGACTTAAAAGCACCCCATCCTACCAGTTGTGACAGGTACAGTGAGTGGTTACACTACTTCTTCCACTCTCCTCCCTTTCTGTTCCAGCTTTTGAGGTGAGAAAGTGAACAGGGTTACAGAAACAACAAACCATCAAGGGATACGGCAGATTCATCTCCAGGACCATCCCCTTAAGGTCCCAGCACTCATTACTTTCTTCTCATGTATTATTAACCCAGCAGAAAGACTGTGCAGCTTGAGGCAGGAAGAAAAATGAGAAGCCTTCCCCAGCAAAAGCTGGGCATAAAGCAGAATGCCACAAAGAACAGACTAGCTCCAGGCTTCCCATAGGCTCTGCACAGCTCAAGAGGTTTCCTTCTCAGAAGTACTTTCACTCCTGAGTGTTGTTTACTTAGTATTTGAGAAGGAAGGAAACTGCCCTTTATCACCTCGCTCAGACTCACATTACTGCATGCTAAAGCAGAAGCCCATTACCTCCACCAAGCATTAAATGCTGTATTTTGCACTCCTAAATGGCCGAATTTTGAAATTCTTATAGTTAGGAGAGATGTTCAGAAGAGGAGATTGTTCTTTCTGTCCTTGTGCCTGACTGATAAAGGCAGGCCACAACAAGCCTGAACTCCTTTTTCTTTTTGTAGCTCCAAGGGGGCATGATTTCTGCAACACTGAACATTACTTGTTGTACATTACTTGGACTCCTCCTTCTAGAGTGAAAAAGAAAACGTAGGTCAAGGTAAAAATCTCTGGAAACAAACAGAATCAGTCTGATTTACCCCCTGCCTGTCAGGCCGGGTGCATTTTGTCTCTCTCTGTATTCAGAACATATACAACTAATTCTATTTTCTAGAACTGCAATTGTTGATTGATGAGTCATCTATCCTGTAAATTTACTTTTTAAAGTGATTTTGGCATTGTTCCTTGAAATTCTTTGCTGGCTATGTAATGGAAATTTTGACCTCACACTCTGGTTTCTTCAACATCACAGATACTGAGATTATGAATTCAGGAAGACCAGGCAGTTGAAGGAAAGATACAGTGAAGAAATCTGTAGCTTAAAAAGAAAGCAAGCTGTACTAAATAAACTATCAAGTAAATATTTAGCTATAAGGCCATTAGATTATGTTCATAATAATACAACAACTCATTCATCATAATTAAGAATTCATTTGGGGGGAGGAATGCTTCCCTTTTTCTCCTCCCAAAGTTGGTCATGTGGCCGAAGTTGTTGGCAAGTGAAACTTGGCATCTATCAAAGTTCAGTCTTTTTCTTTTAATTACTGTCTGTCCATATTAGTTTCAAAAACATCTTGTAATTAGTAGTTAGAAAACAAAAAGCAGAAAAAAGTAAACCAAAAGAGAGCAGAAAGGAACCAAAAGCACCAAATCATTCATCCATTAGATGTTGTATTGCATAGGGTAGCAATAACCCTTCTAACCGTAATCAGCAAGATGAAGGACTTTTTAGTTCCCCCTTCTTTCTCCATTTAAGGGTAACAGAGAAAGTGTAAGCCAAAATTTCTCAGATACACTAAGCTGAAAACACATGCTATAGAGCTTGAAATTTCGCATTTAGTGCAAAAAGAAAAATTAGATGTGTCTTCATAGAAAGAACTGAAACCAAACACATTTATGAAGCACCCCAACTTATCTTAAAACATCATTTAATAAATGAAACAAAAGCTCTTCAATCCACTCAGTCTGCACTCCGCTAGCAAGAAACCGCCACAGTATTCAGAAACAGATGGGGCCTCCTAGCACCTGCTAAACTAAGAAGTGGCGCATTCATGACTCATGCAGGCTAAGCCTAATTAAAAAGAACTGACATTCACGTCCAACTTGCAAACACCAAGAGACATGGCAACACAACTTGAAATCATGCATCCTTAGAAAAATTCTAGAAGAGATTTCTCAAACAAGACCATCATTACGATCTCTGGTACAGTTGTGACAGAAGGCGTCCCACTATCTCACCCGCTTATCTTCCACCAACAATCAGTTTTCATGAGACCAACCAAAGGCATATGCAGCAATGAGCTCTGTTGCTGCTCTAACCATGAAGTAGCCCTCAGTAGTCTCCTCATAGACTTCAGTTAGACACCGACCAACTCAAATTGCCAATTTAAGGCATGAGGAAGGAAGCAAAAGTCTGAAATTCTGAAGAGTCATTGCCCTTCCCTCTCAATTTTGCATACTTTAAACAAAAACTGCATACCCAAGGATAAGGTAGGTTTGACCACGTAGACTGGGATCTGCCACCGTACTGTCTGCACCCCAGGGAGCATAACAGCTGCTCTGAAACTTGTAGGCCTGTTTGTTGCTATAATGAAGGGAGTTAACATCACAACTGAGATATAAGGTCTCAAAAAATACTTGCTATGTTGCTGAAAATTAATGTGCAATCACATTTCTTGTTCTTGGCATAAATTTAATGATGTTGCATTTTTCCCAAAATACATCATTTTGATTACAAGGAGGGAGGATCAGATTGTCAATTCATTTGTTCATTTTACCTTTCTAATCTCAGCAACTAATAGCTACCCAAACCCATTCTTAAATGCAAAATGCTCTTCAAACTTCCACACAGAGAAGTGTCTATGAAAATAAACACTTCAGCTCAAAATCTGCAAGTCTCTAGCTATATTGCTTGATGCCCCTGAGATGGCTGTAAACGAGTAAATTAACACCTGTGGCAGAGAGTAAAATACAGAGGATTTTAATATATACAACTATTACGGAACATAGAAGGGAAATGACCAAAAGCTTTCTTCTTACATTGATTGATGCATTTCAGAGTAAAGCATTTCCAAATACTTCCAAATTATTCTTTTCCACTTCCTAGGCAAACTTTCACTGATTAAAATGCAAGCCATATACTGGAGGGTGTCCATTCTAGTGATGAACATTCAAGTATGTCAGGCAGAATATGGGAAAAAATACTTAGCATCTGTATAGTTACTTGAGCTGGGGAAACTTGCACCAGATGTTCCTCAACGTTACCTCAGCTGCCTCCCAAACCACTATCACATCTGTTCTCTTCCTTACTGAACACCAGTGTTATTAACTGGAACCATACATAGTTTACTCCAGGGAGGAACCTTAATATATCATTTATAAGCCTGCCAAGTGCCACAACTCTATTAGAAACTGAAAACCTCAATAAATGTAACACGCTAAACTCAGCAACAGGTTATGCAAATGGAGCAGGAAATAAATATTTCCCTCAAGCTTTTCTCAGTCATTAGAAAAACTCAGCAAATATCAGAATAGCCTCATTGTTACAACTAGTAGTATCTCCCAGTTGATTGTGTGTGAGACTACATTTTAAATACTTCCACTCAGCTAATAAATTAGGTTGCACGTCTAGGGGAATATCCCGCTATCAACACAATCACTAAAATACCTGAGCTCTCTGTTGTACATGGGAAGGGAGAAAAGGAGCTGGGCCAGGAAAGGGCCTGACACTGAAAATGAGAGGGGTCTGGACATCACACGGCTAAGGGTAGGTAGAAAGGACTTCCTCTACCCAATGACATATTTATGTCATGTGTAAGCATGCCTGATTTAACTTGAGTAACAATCTGTGAAGACATGATACCACAGGCTGGTCAGAAAGCACTCTAATTTTGGCTAAAGAAAAGAAGAAAAAAAAAGAAAAATATTGTCAGCGTTGTTTTCATCCTCATCAACACTTCTCCATGTCCTCCATTTAAAAACCACTAACAATAGAGGTTCATGGGCTGGTGGGAGAGGAAAGCCATTGCTCTTCCAGAGAAAAATGGAGGACATACAGCCTGGGATTCTGATCAGGATATGTTTAGAAAAGAAGAGGAGCTGGGACAGAGTATATTCTAATACTGAAACAGAGAAGATTGGCAACACAGGGGAAAGGAGTATATTCCTACTAAGATACTAGTATTAGCAAGAATGAAAAATAAATAGGGAAGAGACAAGTTGTCAACCTCAAATGGAAACACCTTTCCACTCTCCCAGGACATAACAAGAGATGACAATCTATGCTCACTGCTTACTAAAGCACACCTATTGTACCCACTCTAAATCCAAATGTAAACTGTTTTGGGAAATGGGCTTCAAATGTCTACAGTTAAAAACAAACAAAAACAACAAAAACACTTTAAATTTCCTAACACTTGCTGTTTGAAAACTATTCTTTCTCCTTATGCAAGAAATTTCTTCTAGCCTGTTGCTGCATTTAACCAATTTTTGTAAAACATTCTCAACATCCAAGAGCTTCTTTGTAAGGAGATAAGCTACACAGAAAAAGTAGCATGAAAAAAAAAACATTAATTACATGATGGAATAACTTGAAAAGTTATTTAATATATAGTGAACACAATCATCTATCCATTACTGGGAGTGAAGATATTTTCATAAATACCAAGACTGAAATAGCAAAAGAAATAATGGAAATAAGAAGGAAAAGGGAAGAAAAAGTACCGTTATTAAATGCATTACCAGGGAGACTAAAATCCTTCCAGGCAAACCTAGTACTGACATATTCTGTTGTTCAGTTACTGAAAACCCCTCTGCCTATCACCGTTGGTTGCATGAAAGAGTTGACTACACTTAGCAATAGTGAACATATTGCACTTGTATCAGTCAGAAGGAAAAAAATCCACCACCATACAAATCAAAACTTCTTATCCTAACATTCTCAATTTTGGAGTCTCAGAAATTAGCCTAAGCTTAACTTCAGACATAAGATGTAGTATCTGTGTATGACCTAAAGAAGTCTGAAAGGAAATCTCTTTCTAAGACAGCAAGTGTAATCTAGCTCATTTATTAACCTCAGCGACCATAATACAGAAGTATATATAAGGAATTAGTAGTTAATTGTTCCAAACTTTTTCAGGTTATTCTCTGGATTTTTTACTTTCAGTCCGAATAATTTTTCTAGTTGTCTTCCAGGTACACTGCACTACACCACTCTGTACGATGCAAAGAAAAATACAATCAAAACATTCTAAAAGCAAATAATTCATGGTTCCAAGTTACCACTATGCTCCAGCTATTGCACTGTGTGATCATGAGCAAATCTCTTAGCCACATTCCCTCTGATAATGGAGAAGGCTCCAGACTATGAGAAATGTCTGTCAGATCAAAAAACCTTTACACAGCAGCCTGTATTTATCAAACAGAAGGCTCTACAAATGGAAAGTATGAAGGCATATGCAATGCTTTAGCCATGACTGGAAAAAACCAAGGTAACAGAGAACCGCTGCAGTCATGAGAAGTAGATATGTTCCAGTATAAAATGAAACCCCTATTTCTTGGGTATAGTTCTCTGATTTGTATGACATACTTGATAAGGACTAGGTCTAGAAAACAGAAAAATAAATCAGAAGTCCATACAAGGGGGATCACATAAAAGCTGATAACAAATACAGGAACAATAAGGTTTGTAGGAACACGCAGCATCTTTAACTGTATTTAATTTCTACAACTAAAAGTTAAGATTCAGGTACCAAAGTCCTTCTTCAGGTTTCAGTTACCTTTGTATAGAAAGGTATAAAAGGAAAATAAGCATTTTTTCATAACAGGAAGAGATGTAGAAAGGGAAAACAAATTGTGTCAGGTCAGGACGCAACCAAGCAGGCACAAACTGTAGTTCTGGCAGATGGAACGAGAAGCCCTTGAGTTTAATTTGGGTACAGTAAATCAAGAGATGTTGCTGTTTGTTTGCAGGAACAGGGATTCTCTCCTTGAAAGAATGCAATGGATATATCCATAGAGTCATAGAAACATTAAGGTTAAAGAAAACCACTAAGATCATCCAGTCCAACTGTTTTGCTCTGCTCCTGCTTGGGTTGGTTCATAAGATTTGGATGAACATGCAAAGAAACCAAATGCTACTCTACTTCGTAGCATAATGCTCATTCCATCTAAGTTATTGCTCTCCATGGAGACAGTAATATTAGAGTTTGCATTAGCTTCTTCTGCAACATCTTACTTCCAAGTGCCAAGACTCAGCAACAGGGACAACAAGAGCTTTAATGCCGATCATGGCTCAAACTGTAAGCATATGACAATTTATTGATAAAAGCAAATCCTGTTTAATAGCATACAATGGCCAGCATTACTGCTGGTAATTAATTACTGCTAGGAGCTACATGAGCTACAACAAGCATATGGTAGAAAAAAAGTGACAGTATGATTAGCCACTGTGTAGAAAATAAGAGGAAAACACACTAGTCACAGTGTCACAGTGCTACCTTTAGCATCTACATAAAGTAGGCATACGCAGGTTTTCCATGATCTGCTAAAGAAACATCCAGAGACTCTACTTTTACATGATCACTTTTCATAGTGATTCTTATCCTTGAGACCAAACAAGCAGGTGAATGAAAGCTAAGAAAATGGAATCATGAAATGTAAAATAAAGCTCTCTTTATTCTTGTTTCTCTTCTTCTCACCTTGTTTCGCATGAAAGAAAGGCACACAAAAAAAGGAAAAAGTACATTAACTGATCACAAAGGCACTGAATGAAATGAATTAAGCAAGTATTGTTCTCAAAAGCACAGCACAAGCAAAGAAAAAGGCTACTATACTTCCCATAATTATCTTACAGCATTTTTCTTTAATTCAGCTGTACTCTTCATTGAACACGTAAACCTAGAGAACAGAAATAAACATCTTCCCTCCACGTGTGAAACTCATGATTAGTCTAAACAATTAAAAACATCAGAGTTCCTATCACCCCTTGGTTTTTCCAAGCGCTCATCCATACTGCACATTTGGCAGTAGTTTAAAAGAAAATCTGGGTTAAATAACATGATTCAGATGTGAAAAGACTGATAATAAACAGAATTTTAGTACCACTCAGTCATAACACCAGCAAGCTTTAGCAGTGCATGTCCACACCAGGAAAAATGAAACTGTTTCTTCTGAGAACATGGTTGGTGTTTAACCTGTGTACCCCACAATGAAATCTAGGGGAAATCTGCTTTTCTGAGTTCCTTGTTCACCTGAACATCTAAAACTACTTAAATCAGACATACATAATAAAGCACAGTAGAATTTTATAAAATGACTTCTTAAAATTTATTAACCACTTTTTCTAATTTTAGTGACACCATTTAAAGGTGTTCTTTTTTCTTAAAAATGCTCACAGAAGTACAAACAAAGTCATTGCAGAGTGTTCTCAAAGACTGTGCATCAGATGTCCTCTGACTGATGCAAAATAATTGCCAGCACGTGACTTGATGCTAACATCATTGATAGCCTACTTCTAGCACATAGGCAGCTTCAGAGCTACAGGAAGAAAACACAAAGCACAGTAACCTCTTCCACGTTTTATAAGGACCTCCTTTACTTCTCTTCATACCCCTACACTAAAGTGTCTCTTGATAGTTCCCATAACCATTACTTGTTCTACAAAATGCATAAAAGAACAAACTACTTGGTCTCACTGCATTTCTGAAGCATTACTGGCTATGGTGGACAGATGAATTTATCCTCCTGTGAAAGAAATGTCTCATACACAAGTAGAGATGACAAGAAGCCACTAGCAGATGGTGATTATAACATGTCTGAGGGAGGCCTGGGTGAGCTTAGTCATACTGTTCGCAAGAAAAAGTAGCTCACTAGGATTTGCTGCCACAAAGATGTAGAGTTTTCAGCAAAACCAAAATTTAAAGCTGAAAATAGGTTTCAGAAGAGAATTTGAGCAGAACGTTACCGAAAACAGCAAGATGTGGCCAAGAGAGCATGACTGTATGCCTTGATCCTGTGATTGGAGTGTGGCTAATGGCTACAGCTGGAGACAAGATACAAAGCTTGATGGACACCAGCCTGATACAACACGGCTGTTCTTCAGGGCTTAAGAGAAATCAGATACGAAGAAAGGACAGCCTTTCTTGGTTCTTGGACAGTTTAATCGTATTTACCAATGGTGTGATCTTCTTATTACTTACTAATTTAATAGCAGTTCTTGTATTGTGAATAGATGTAACCAAGAGTCAGCTGAAGTTTTACTCAAGTAAAACTGTAGCTATATTTGAGGAAAAGCAAGCCTTCCACTGCATCGGTCAAAAGCAGTCTTGCAAAACACCAAGATCAAAGCTGTGCTATTTTTAATTTCTGCCAAAAACTGCAGCAATCTGCCTTTAAATGCGCAGCCACTTATTTTGTTAAGTTTCATACAGCCTGCACACTGACGTGTGGCATCGTGGCTTCTCTGCTAACCACACTCAAGTTACTGAGCTGCAACCCAGCAGTCAGAGGTAACCATCTCTCTGTTGTAGCATTTTTGTGCAGTGCTGTTCCCCTTGATTTTTGGCACTGATATCAAGAAAACATATTCAAGCACATTTCATTGAAGCAATTCTTTTTTACATGATGATAAACAACTTTACATTGTAAGAGCAAAAGGAAAAGGAAGCTACTGAAAGTACTATGAGCTGGAAAATAACACTGCTGTCCATTTGGTGACCCCTGGCAACTCCAGGACTCACAGCAAGCATGATCCCTTCCACCTTCCTGTTCAGTTTCTCATGACAATCATTGTAACCTACTTGTCTTGTCTGGCAAGTACAATCGCTTCATCCTACACTGCAGGCTACAGATCCTCACTGAGCAATTTCAGACCTGCAGCTTCTCTCTGAGTTGTGAGAATGCTTGTGAAAGTCCAGCTTTAATGACAAGATGTGCAATGATCATAGAATCATAGAATCCTTAGAGTTTGAAGAGACCTTTAAAGGTCATCTAGTCCAGCTCCCCTGCAATGAACAGGGACACCCACAGCTAGATCAGGTTGCCCTTCAGTGTCTCCAGGGATGGGGCTTCTACCACATCTCTGATGTGGTGAGGTACCTGTTATACTTATCTCTCAGATGCAAACTGTTCTTGTAAGTTCCAACACCTGTTTCAGCAAGTAAATGTCATGTAAGAGCTGCCAGGAAAAAAAGATAATTAAACCTACATCAGTCATTTATTATACAGAAAAGAATTAAACTGCTGTCAGTCATATGCTTCTCAAGGTCTACTTCTGTTTTGTTACCTAGCGTTATTGCCAGATCCATTAAAGAAAATGAGGACAAAGCCAGTGCATGTGCATGCATGCACGTAAACTCAACCAAGTGTCTGATAATTGGTCAGTCCACTGAAATCTCACGGCAAAATCCATTTCAACTATCTGCTCATTACTATCTGCAAAAGAAACTATATTAAGATTTTGTGATCGATATGAAAAAAAGACATGTCTGTGTTGTTAAGACAAGACAAAACACGAGCAGCTCATCTGAAATCTACTACTTAGCTTCATTTCAGCAAAACTAAACAAGACAGGTGGTCTGCTTATCACTGGAATTCAGCTACTGTGAAAAGCTTCTCAAAGGGTTACAATTAATAGGAAGTGGAAACTTTCTGATTACTGAACTACATACCATTTCTGTTGAGGTTATGTTACAAATGAGACATCATAGGACCCCGTTACTGAAAACTAGAGAGCTGAATACTCCATGGATTAAGGCTTCCACCTTATTCTAAATGGTTAAATTTGTTTTCAGTTGGCAACCTTGCCAGGTCAAAACAAGCAAATGAATATGTATTTTTTTTAAACTGGGCTCAGATATCAAATCTTTCCACTACACATACCATTTGTTAGCAAACTCACACATACTTTCCATCCATTTACTTTCACTGGCACCAAGCACAGAGAGAGCATGAACTCCTTTCCCCTCTGAGCAGCCTTCTCTCCAATCTTCATTAGCTACACTGTGACAAGTTACAGGACAACTAAAAGCACTTACATATTTAAAAACGATATGCTAGTCATCAACTGATTATATTAAAAATGTGATTCTTATTGCAAATAACCTTCAAAAAGAAAAAAAAAAAAGGAATTCCATGGCTGTTTGTGAGTCTTTAAAGCTGCAATCCAGCTTATATACACAATTAAAGGCACAGAAACAGAGTTAGCTTTTATGTAATGAAGGCTCCTCCTGAGAAGCACAGCTTCGCGATGACTCGAAATGCATTATCCTCCACCTACACAAACCTGAAATGCTGCAGTCATCACCAAGGGCAGCTCACCAAGCCTCTCCACTAAAACCCACAGGAAGACATTTTCACCTTCCCCTCCCACTCAGAAATGTTCCTTATGGCTGTAGGAGAAAATGGAGCCTGTCCTTCCCTGCCACAGCTACTGCCTCCCAGATGCTGCTCCACTCCATGCCAGCTATGGGTTATGAAGTGTCGCCAGCCCAAGGATGACATCTCAGCTCTTTCATTCCCTTCTTGGTTTGCTGACAAGCTCTATTCTAGACATGAGCTGCCTGGACAACTCCCCCCCCCCCCCCTTGTCTCCTGCACCTTGGTCTCTTTACTGTGCAGAAGAGGTTGGAAGGACAGACCAGACCCTGACCTCACTCCCAGACCTCTGTTCCTCCGCAGCCTGCCATTCCAGATCCTGGCAGGACAAGGAGCTGCTCACTACTGCAGAAGTGAGACCTCCCCTACACAGAAGCTCAGAAACAATCCTGTGAAAAGCCTTCCATTTCCATTTGGAATGGACGTGGGTTGAACTAAAGGTAAACTTCCCTGTTCAAACAGGACACAAGAGGAAAATGCAGCACATAAGGGTAAAACTGAATATGTATAAGGGTTTCTGTTCCTATTTACTACTTATTACCTGCAGGAACAAGCAGTGCAGATTCCCCCTGTTCCCCCTCCCCTTTTTCTTCAATTGCAGCATCAAAAGAAAATTAAGATCTTCTAAAGGCAGAAATGAAGCATTTCTGCTCTGGAATGGCATCAACATCTGGACACCTGGTAATACACACAGTTCAATACTGACTGTACCAATTTCTCAACCCCCTTAATGTAAGCATGAGAATCCTTGCCTCTCTTCTTATTTACCAATAGCATTTAAACAGAAGAGTGTTTAAAAGTCCATTTCAATGGCTTTTACTCTTGTTGCATTGCAGCAAAATGCTTTGATCTGGGGGAGGGAGGAGGAGAGGAACAGAGAACATCTTAAGTTCACAAAGCCAAAAGCCAAGATGCACAAAACTGAAACATTCCAAAGTTAAAAATAATCATCTTGAAACTGCATGAGCAGAGCTGTAATTTTGAGCAGTACAGCATGACATCATGGTTTATATGGGGCCAGCTCAATAAATCAAACTGTGCCTAATTAGAGATCCTACTGAAAATCTACATTATTTGGACAAATAATTAAAACAGGACAGTCTGTAACACAAGCCAGATCTGTTTACTAAAATATGTTCTTTTCAAACTTTTAGCTTCACTACTGCTTACAAAGCTTTCACATTTAGTAAATTATAGACCCCTAAGCTTTTATTTCAGTCTGACTTCACTTTCAAGGAATTCTTCAATTAACTTTACATTGCTTTAAGCTCTTCATCCAATGAGAAAACAATATGTGGTTTCTTCCTTCTTCCAGTGCCAATGGCTGCCCTCCATGTTTGACTTACAGACTTACTGTCTTTTTAGAGCCAGGTTCTGTTTGTCTAAAACCAGCTAGTTGTCATAGCATTTTGACAAGTCTTCTGTAAATGGAGAACAAAACTTTGTGGTGGGTAAACTGCTAAGAATAATGAAGGTTGTTCCAGCAATCTCAACAGATGCGTGCCAAATTTAAGGGACACACAGAAACAAACCCAAAGCTGAAAGCATCTCTTTCTCACTCCAAGTTTTTAATTCTATCATTTCTACTTTATTCCTCTAAGTTTTCTAAATTTTGTGCTTGTTCTCAAACATAGAAGCTGTGACATACTCAAACATTCAAAGCCTAAAAGCTTCTACTGCTATCAGACATTACAATCAGTACATGGTCAAGACTCCTCTGAACTGTTAGAGGTACTGTGGAGACTTCAACTAATTATTAACTGTGTGGATAATGTTACATCAAAAGAAAAAGATGAACTAAAAGCAAGAAGCAAGCAAAAGGGATGAGATTCTTCACTAGCCCAAGCTTACAAAGTCTGTATCAATTTTTTCAGTCTTGGATTAAAGAAACAGAAGAGGAGAGCCCTCCTTCATTTCCCTTCTGACACTTGACAAGCTACAACAGAAGGATTAGAGGAACTGTTAAGACAATGACAGAAGAGCAGAATGATTGAGTCAACAAAACAGGGCTGTACAAAGAGTGTATAGTAAGAGATGTGCCTATTATTTCAGTGTTACTCTGTCCAAATAATTTTCTTCTATATAATGTCAGCCATGCGCAGACATGGAAAGGGTATAATTCTATTCATTACTTACAAAGATTTTAGATAAGTTGCTCCAAAAGATTTTAAAATAATCAAACAATATTAAACATCATATGCATAGCATGGCAATGTTTTTAAAGACATGGCAAACGCAACCTCCTCAGCCATAGCCACTGTGAGCAGCAGGGAGCACATCTTCCTGATCCCTATTTGAATTCCTTGTTACAATTAAATGCTTGTAAATTACAAATGATCTTTTAAATTTAACACTGCTTATGTGGATGGAAATATTATGACTGACCTCTGTTAAATGCGAGCATTTGAAGCCGCAGCCATTTGAATTCCTCTAAGTTCTCAGTGTGCAGCAACAGATTTCTCAGAAACAAAAAATCCCCTTAACAACTATTTGGACATACTTCTGAAAGCAACAGTGAAAATTAAAAAAGCAATGTTCCCAAAGAAGTATCTATTTTTGCAGTGTGTGCTTTTAAAGCACAATTCTTATGGAATGAAATACTTCAGTTCTCTTGTGTAAACTTGCACAGATTGTTTGCTATTGATCCTTTGAGTCATATTTTGGCAGTAAACTTATATCTTTCGAGAAAATATAAGTACTACAGACCAAGTGATGTAATCTACATCTATATTTAACTCCTTTTTACTTCTTTTTTGTTTTGTTTTTAGAGAGGAAAACTCTGGAAAGGATAGGAAAATCAAAGGCAGGAGAAGCAAAACAAAACAAAAATAAGAAAAACAACACAACATGTGCAGTTAAATTCATATTTTAAATTAAATAATCTGGACTTCAATTTAATTCCCAGTTTGTGAACCTTGTGATCATGAAAACCTCCAGAAGAAATGGATTGTTTGTCTGTAGGAACACAGGTCTTTTATGTCACAGGACAGAATTCAGATAAAAGAAAGTAATGCTGCCAGCATGCAAGACATAAGCATAAAGACTTCCTTCCTTTTCAATCAAAGCAAAAAGTCTTCTCAAATCAGTGAGACCTGATTCTTCTCTCCTCCTTGTTGCCAAACTACAGTCTTTAAAAAAAAATATATATATATATTAAAAAAAGAGGGAGGGAAAGAGGAGTGAGAAGAAAATTGCATGCAACAAGACCATTCCATATGGCCTGGGCTTGTTTCATGTGCGTGCTACACATACATGAACTGTATGCTGATGTAAAATGCCTCTTCTACATTTTTACTGTCCAAAGCAAGTGCTACAGTGCTAGAGTTTGTGGTCCTTTGAGGAGTACATAACACTGCACAACGTTTTCAAGAGAAGTAGGAATAGCCTATGGAGGAGCGTAGCTGACACAGGGAAACTAATGCAGTGCTCTTGATTGATAAAGCTTTGTTTTGCCTCTAAGACTCAAATGTGATAATCCTTAACCAACAAGAGACTGACAAGAAAGAAAAGACTGAGCAAGTCAGAGAGAAAGAGCACATGAGCAAGGGTACAACAGTGTGTGCAGGAGATAGAATACATGCATTTTGCTCATTCCTGTCATAAACTAACAACCACCTCCTAAGGGCCTCATTCTCTTCAAAGCCTGTTTACTCTTAGAAGAACATGGTAAAACCAACAGATAGAGAACGCCTGGCAGGATCGTATCTTTTATCTCATATGCCATTTTTTTCTTACTTCACTGAAGCAGAGACTCACTGATGCCAGTCTTTTTGTACCTTTTCCTTACTCCTCCTCCCTCATGCCATCTGTATCACTGCCTCTCTACTCTCCTCTCCTTGTCACATTGCTTCTCACCTCTTCCTCCTCGCCAGCTGGGAACCAGTGGTGTGGGAGCAGTTAGGCTGAGGATGAATGCCATCCATCCATTTCTGGGAAGCTACAAGCTCTGCTTCTTGGCAAAAGCATCTCATACTCCAGAGTTTACTTGAGAACATCACTTACTGCCTTTCAGATGGAACAGCAATGAGAAAGCATATTTAAGACTTGAGAAAACTAAAATTCATGCAACTTCCACTGGCTTTATTAACCCACATAAAATCTGTTTCAATAATAAGCAAGAGATTTTGGCCTTGTGTAATAGGAAGGATCAGACTAGATGATTGTGGAGGGCCTTTCTCACTTCAAATTGTGACAATACAGATGCCAGTGAATTTTAAAGATTAGAGGTCTTATTTCCCAGTATGAATTACACTATTTCTTGTTTTAATTTTGGTCTTCCAAAAACACACAAATCCCAAAGGAATTTATGCACACAGCAGCCCAGAGTCTGCCTTTAGATACTGTCCAAATGACACAAAGTTCTGACCGAGGAGATAGCAGTACCTCTGTTTCCATTAATTCTCTAGTATCACAGGATTCAAAATGTTGATTTCCAGCATTACCTCATGCCTGGGCCTCTCACTGATTAATTAAAACTGTATACGTAAAGGAAAAAGAACAAAAAAGCAGAACTGCAATGAAATGAACCAACAGTGTCCCCAATGAAAGAAATGGATTGCTGTTCTCAACTCGTTTCCATAGGTTGATTGTGAATTGTAGCCAGACAAGATCTCCTTTTTCAAGCTTCCAGTAACTGGCAAACATGTCTAATACACAGGAAGTCGTATTTATAGTTCCATTACTCTCTACAATATACCAATTCTCTGGTAATAAGAAGTTGTCTCTAGGCCTGCTAAATGAAAGATCTTAACAGGAAGCTTCTAAAACTACAGTTAGAAGTGACTGTGAAGAAAAAAAACCCAGTACAGTACAAACCCTGCAGCATCACTAGACAGTAAATTTAGACATACCAGACTTGTGCTTTAAAAAACAGCTCTGAAAGTCTGCTATTGCAAGGCTTGTTGATTACTTCTCTGAATCATGATTTAACTTACAGTACATGTTTAACTTAGCTACTTGATATGTTACTTTTGCTATTTAACTTCAAATTATTTTGGTGTGAAATAGGTAGAGAAACTGCTGCTACATAAGCTCAGGTAGAAACCTGGGCAGGGCCTCAGAGCATGCAGATATTGAACAAAAAATCTGAGGCACTTCTTTGCTAAAGGAAAACCTATTTCATACTTGCTCCGAGTTCTGCAGGTGATAGTCAGCAGTTTGCTTGTGTGCTGGTACTGTCACCTTGCACTTAGAACATTTTTAAGTAAAAACCCAAATATCCATTTGAAGTTTTAAAATTCTCTTCCAGGAACCGTATAGCATATTCAAAAGGGTACAGCACTCAGCCAGGGGTTATTTTTTCTTTCCCCCCAACCCCCACTTTAATACAAAGAAAAATAATACCATTAGTAAAGGAGGACAGAAAAATAGATTAATACTTTACCACAGGAGAATTTCTTTGAAAGCAAAGATCGCTACAAAAGTTGTTCTTACCTAGAGATGAAAGAAAAAAGAAAAAAAAAAGAGAGAGAGAGAGAGAGAGAAAATAGGATTAATAATCACCAGTTGGAACACTGCACCTTCACAACACAAAGAATTTCAGAACAATATTTTACAGACATCATGACAGCCGTGGAACAAATCTAAAGAAAACAAGCTACACCAGAACAGGAAATTGCAATTTCTTTGAAACAATAATTAACCTTAAGAAGGAAACCACTACTAATATAAACAAACAAGTAATAAAGGAAACCGTTTTACCACAGGGAAACCTGTCTTAAAGCACTGCGACAAGGGAGTAGAAACGAGTTTGCCCGAAGAGATGAGTTTCTGAAGAAAATGTGAGCAATTCTGCAGTAAGAAGCGTGCAGACAAAGCCATCAAATTTCAATTTTCAAATTGTTAAAGAGGAGGCAGTACCACCTACAGAAATTCAGTAGCCTTTAAATAGAGGATTTAAATCTAAAGTGAATAAAATCTCATCAGGAGGAATCTGAAGGATCATTGGTCTTCACTAACAGGTTGAATTGCTTTTATAACCACAGCTTTTGATGCCCAATACTTGTCATTTTAAATAACTAGAGCTAAAGTAGTTGTCTTGGTGACTATTTTATCACCTTAAAAAAATGTGAATCAGAAATGAAAAAATATGAAAAATCAGAAACCTGATTTTTTTTTTTTCCAATCAAGGAAAAAAGGCAAGTTGAATGTTTGCTCAGGACAAACATGAATTGAAGGTAGCTCTCATTTTTAGAGTTTAAATCAGTATTCACTACACCAAAACTGCTTCTTAAACCTAAAGTATTAATTTCACTCGCTCTTCTTGTCAGTGGTTCTTAAAGAGTTGCAACAGAGCAGTAGCCCTCCTTTATTTACTGATTTTCAGTATTTACTGATATTCCAGTGGGAGAAAAGTTCGTAGGGGCATAAGAAAAGCTGTAACTAAAATAAACACTAAAAATGGAACTATTTTTCATTTCAGATGTTATTAAGTCAACTGTGTGCAAATAACAGTGTTTCAGATATTGTCCTTATTTGTTCTTGTCTATCACACTGGTTCGCTTTGTGGTTTCTAGTATTTGGCAACAACAACATAAACAGAAAAGCTAGCAACACAACAAAAGTTTAGCAAAGGCAATCATAATTTGATTTAAAAAAAAAAAAAAAACAACACACAAACAAAACCAAAAGAAGGCTCAATAAAGCAATCAGCTCTGTAAGCAATGGAACCAGCATAGTTTGGCTTCCTGAGAACTTGCATCCTCTGGGGACTCTAAAAACCTTCAGTAGGCTTGCAAGCTCATGCTGTAGATTTCTGCACAATGGAGAACCAAGATCTCTCTTTTGTACCTGGAAAGCCACTGTGATGGAACTCTGGAGCTGACACTTAACATCATCAAAATCTCTCTTTCTCAAGTGGTCCAGAAGTTACTAGGAATTACTGGCATACAGACAGATAAAAGCCTTTCTTCCCTGGAAGAACAAGCTAATTGAGAGAACAATTCTGTTACAGAATTCTTTTGTTCAGTTTTTACAAAGTGGTATTTGACTATGAAAAAGCATTTCCTTGTTCTCTGGATCATCTTAATATTATTAGTATTGTTTAGATTTGTGACTTCATGTTATCTTTCACACATGTTTACAAGGATTACTGAAAGAGAAACATCTTTATAAGATGCTAAAATAGATCTACAGTCAGCAAATCCCAACACTTACTGAGAAGGAGATTTTGGTGAAGGAGGAAATGGAAAACATTTGTTACAGAGTTATGAAACACAAATACACCCTCTGCTGCATCACCGTCACAAAGTGAGTTTTTCCTCTCTCTCCTAAAGGGATTTGGGAAATGGAAATTTCCAAAGCAAGACAAATGGCAGAAAATAACATGTACAAACTAAGAATGGCACAGAGTTACATGCAGGAAGCCTAGTAAGAGATTACCTTTGGAAACACCTTCTAAATGGAAAAATGGTGCAGCAGCTACTGTGAAAGAAGAGGGAAAGTCAGGCCTATCAAAAAAATAACAAAATTCCCCTGACTCCCAGGGGGAAAATTAGAGGGAAAAAAACAAAAGATGTTACAGTCAGAAAGATCGCTGATGGTAAAATGATGTGTTTTTCTCACACCGTTAAACCAAAGAGTAACAACACACTTGGAAATCCTCTGCACTACCCTGCAGTTGCCTTCCCTCCTACTTGACAAGCGATAACCAAGAAAGCTCCAATGGCCAGCAGCAACCTGCTAAGGGACATTTCAAGGTACAGGAAGACTGCAAGCCTGAAACAAAGGCAGAGGGTGAGGCCTGGCAGATGCAGAATCTCGAACAAATTCAAAAAAATCCCAAGGGAGAGACCATACCTGAGCCCTCCTCAAAAACAAAAGTGAACCAAAGGAAAGCCTCATATCATGGATCTCCGTGCTACTCTTCCACTGAGTCATCAGCATGAGCCATCTTTCTGTGGCACGTGAGGCCTAATCACCATACCCACTGACCATCATATGCCTATCCCCTGAGATTATCATTCTCTTCAATTCCACTTGCTTTACTCCTCATAGAATATGAGAACTCATAGAATCATCTAGTTTGCAAAAGATCTTTCAGATGGTCAAGTACAACCACTAACCTGACCTACTGAGTTCCATTAAACCATGCCCCTTAATGCCGTGTCTGCACAGCTCTTAAACACCTGCAGGGATGGGTACTGCACCACTCCCCTGGGCAGCCCCTTGCAGTGCTTGAGCCAAAGTCACTTTTGCACCAGAAAGCAGCAGCAAGAAAGGCAGACAGAAGGAAAAAAAAATTCTAAATCTTTGAATATTTTGGTGACTTCCTAAGGCCTTTTCTGAATATGTAGGACTCTAATGCCGGCCTCTTTATGCATGTTGATTTCCAGCAAAGCAGAAGATAAAAACTACCAAGATACCAAGAAGATAACACAAAGCATTTGGAGAATGCACACAGAAATAAACCTGAGGTAATTGGGAAAAATACCCTGTGATGGTGACCAGCACTGTCATTGGGAAAGCAGCTTGCACACCAACTACAAACGCCTAACAAAGAAAAGCATGAGCAAAAGGCACATCAACCCTCACATAAATATAGATTTAGGTAATTCAGTAAATAAGGCAATGTTCTGGCCTTTTGACTGACTTACTTATTTTGGCTTGGAACACTTGTTATTAGGTCGCCTGAGCCAGGCCCCTGTTGTTCACATCTGCTTCCTGCTTTTTGGGCCTTTCCGCAACCAGGACTTCCACTGACCTGGGGCTGGACCTAGCCCAGCAGCCACACAGAGATCCCTTCCCATAGCTGAGCTGCTGCTTCAAGCACCAAGAAGCTTGACAGTAACTGAGACAGGCAACATCCTGCCTCATGGAGTGACAAGTGAGGGCTAAGGGCTTATATAAGTGATTTAAGGACAGTTTCCTCCCTCTCCTCACCCTCACCTTCTACTACATTCAGCACATTTCAATTCTGAAAAACAGACTTCTAAACCTCATTTGGTTCCTTTTCTCATTGAAAGAGCAAAAGATGAAAAGCTACCAATCCGTTCCACAGCCAAGGCAAAGGCTATTCAGAAAGAAGAAAACAAAACCCAGAAATACCATGTCACTGCTCAGGCTGAAAGACAGATCCTAGTTACACAGCTTACACAATGGCACACGTCAAACAACACGCTTGATTTTTTCTTCAGCACTGACTCAACTGAACTAAATCTGCACTACTTTGACACGTAAACAGTTCCTTTACAGCCAGCAAAACAAAGTGCAGACAGCTTTAAGCTGGACATAAACTTTTGCCATCTACATTTGGGCATCTACACAATTATAATTGTTAAGTCCATTAGCTTAGTACACACAAAGTTTGCAGCATGTTGCATTAAAGAACTCAGGGTAGTTTTTTTTTTTGTTTTTGTTTTTGTTTTTGTTTTTGTTTTTTTTTTTTTAATTTTATTTGCAATATGATTACATTCAATATTTACTCATCTGGTGCACTTCATGCAACCAGCAGATTACTGGATGAGGTTGTTTTCCTTTAAAATACATCTGCAAAATGTATCAGTAAGCACACACAAAATTTTATCCCACGCATCCTTATAGCCTTTCTTAGGAGCAGTTAAGGGCTATGTTTTATAGAAATAACTTTTTTTGCTAATTGCTTTGATCATTCTTCATCCCTGAAATGAATGTTATTTACAAGAAATGCCACTTTTCTAATTATCAAGGTTGTTTACATTCTACACAAATGTTATGTTCTCAGGCTTTCAGTTTTGCAAATATCAAAAAGCAAGGGAGATGATGATGATGCTATACTTGTAAAAACATTTCATATTAAAAGGCTGAGTCTCATGGCATCTTAGGTTTCCCACAAGATGCTTTTCTGTCTATCGTTTCAGAACTTTTTCCCACACATCACGTTCCTGATATAGACTTTGGCAGGTTGAAAGGTATGTGCTGGCTGGAAAAGGACAGCTTGTTTTCGGCATACCCTTCTACTGTTAAACATTAAACACTTTTTGTACAAGGTAATTCAGACTGAGCTGTGCATACACAGGAAAGCTGATAGTTTTAGTTGAAAAAGCTAAAGTCCTGAAGGATGTCAAATACTTCATGATAGTCTTACAGAGAAGTAACAGTAACCTTGAAAAATAATCAGCATTTCTTGCAAACTGTCTTCATGCCAATCCCTTAAGAGAGGTCTGAGAGCACAACAGCACACTTTCCAGGAAATTTAGTGGAAGAATAATGCAGATACTCTTTGAAGAACTTATAATTGAAGAAAACATACACGGAGTAGAACAAATACTGACTTTTATGTACAAAACGGGCTGCCCAGGGAGGTTGTGGATGCCCCGTCCTTGGACGTGTTTAAGGCCAGGTTGGACGGGGTCCTGGGCAACCTGATCTAAATGTGTATGTTTGGTGGCCCTGCTAGGCAGGGGGGTTGGAACTACATGATCCTTGGGGTCCCTTCCAACCCGGGTGATTCTGTGATTCTGTGAAAGAGGTGTAATTCCTCCAGTTACGTCCACAGTAAGGGAATTTGAAAGCCTTCAAAGTGTATCGGTGTGTTCATCTTATTCTTGATCAGTGAGATCAGTGGAGTTTCCCTACTACTCTGTTAAGGAATCAATGACTGGAACAAATGTGAGCGTAACAGTTGTACCTGAAGTTAGAGGAAGCTTCCAAAGCTGGAAGTTGCAGCACAAACTTGCCATTTGTGTTTTGCAAGTTCATTACGTGCACATGCACAAGAAGGGACAGGACACTTTATTGACAGCAACTGAATCATGGTCAAAGCTCGCTAATGCCATAACACTACCATTGCTAAACACAAAAAAAGACTTAGTGTTGATAAAATCAGAATTCATATAAGGACAGAAAAAGTTTCCAAAGCTCCTTGGACCACAGATACTTGTGGTTCTTTTCATTTAGCATTATGCGCAGCTATCTTTAAAAGGGCATTTAATGTTTCATAAAACTAGAGTTTAAAACAAAAGCGCTTCTAATCAGATCTGGCAGGAAAGGGAGAAATGCATACACAGAATGAGGTAAGTGTGATCTTGCCCAGCTGAAGAACAGGGAATGGCAGGGCTTCAGGCCATGACTCACACAGACACTAAACAGTAGAGAGCTAGAGATAATTCTCAGGTAAACTTTGCCTGAGCCACTACGTCATCCCTCTCTACCCTTCCTGCATTAATCATGTCATTAGCAACCTGATGCAAGCTGAGAAGAATGTCTGATTTACAGGGAGCAGAGCAACGCTAACAGAACAAACACACTGGCAGGTCAAAAAAGAGAAGACCAACCCAGATTTCATTTTAGCTCTAGCCACACCCTAGAAGAACGAGAAAATTAGGAAAAAGAAAAACCCAAAGCAAAAAAGTTATCTTCTCACAGCGAGATTGCGTACTTGGTTAATAGTTCCTGATGAACCAGTTACTGAAAGTACAAATACAAAGGACACACAAGAGCACACAGTTAGAGAGCCAGCCTGAACATGCTTCCAAACAAGGCAAAGAGAAAGAAAAAAAAGCTTTCTTTTGAAGTTTCCACAGCAGTTACATAATTTTCACATTAGCCTAAATGTTTTTAAACATCCTTTATAGCATACAGTTGTGAATCAGTTTACAGTAAGCACACATCAAGTGTGCTGCTAGAGAAGATTTATGTCCCAGTCAGTTACTTTGGCTACTCCACTAAAACAAGAAAGATGAGGAAACACTGCAACAAGAAAACAAGAAAAAGTTTCAGAATATCTTTTTAAAATAATTACTTGCTCTGGATTGATAGTAGCTGCTTTGAGAAGCAGGCGATTGTTTAAAATACTGTATGTGGTTATTCAACTTAATTACCTCAAAAGGGTAACGGTCATTTTAAAAAACTGCAGATACTTTCATTCTGGAACAAATAAAAAGCACTATAGATTACATTAAAAACAGAATTTAATTATCCTTAGGTTTCTTGAGAGCATTCACAGCAAGCATGTTTACTGAAGTCCCTCTAACCAAATGGAAACCTCAGTGCTTACGAACTTTTGTTCAGGTTCTCATGATTTCATCTGCTTCTAAGTCTTCCTAGAGTAGGCTGCCTATTTTCTCACCATTTCCTTCCCAGAGAACACTCCCTTCTCTTTCACTTTCCTCTCATTTTATCTGATGTCGAACTGGTGAATTGCTAAATTGATCTTAGCTTTATGACTTCAAACCATAGGGTTGCAGGTCTACTTTTCATCACAAAGCAAAGTTCTGGAAATAGAAAAGCAGAGTCAAGAGGTAAACTACTTTATCTCCTACTTTTCTCCTTAGCCTTTGACTCAATTCTGCAGCTGCATTGGAGCTACTGATAGCTACAAACATCAGCTCATTTTAAAATAAATAACCATTTTGTTCTTGCTGATTATTCATGGCATCTCTTCGTAAATATTAGAAGTAATACAAAAAATACTGATTTTATTGCTCAAATATTAAGATAATACATCAAAATATTAGTGGAATATGAGATAACATCAAAGAAAATACAACATACTAACACAATTTGGAAAGCCTCTCTGTTGTGCCGTGACCATAGGACTCAATCTCCCTTAAAATTGAAATCAAGATGTTCAGAAGGTTTTCTCAATGTACAAATATGGATATATCCCATTCCAAAGTGCTGTCTTTCAAGTCAACATTAAGTTGAGACAATCATGCAATGGCTTTGCGCCTGTTAGGCATTCAATATCATATGAAGAAAAATGCCAGTAATCTTCAATCTGAAACAGGCAATAGTCCGTTTTATAACTATTCCCTTTCTCAACAGTTCATGGAGGACAGTTTGAGACTATGTAGGCAACAGAGAAAAATCTCTCAGAAGTGTCCCTGCATAGATAAACAGGGTGTGCTAGAAACCGTAGGTTGGTGAGCGTCATGTTTGTGCCTCATTCAGCAAAGGTGTTAAGGACAGTTTCACAAGATGGGATTTGGGTAGGGGTGTGTGCGACTGCTTCATTACGTCTTAATTTGAGACCTACTGAAATGAAGAAAAAGATTAAGGGAGACAATGCCAACAGCTTAATGCATATTCTATAGAATATGCACTATATATACATTATAGTCTATATGAGCACTCCGGGGAAGCCTGCTCTCTGACAAACCACAATTTTTCCACAATAAACCACAATTGATTTTCAGGTGCTCTGCAGAATATAAACCAGAATCACAATTTGTTAAGGTTAATCTAGTGATGCCTTTCAAAACAAACCCATTTCAGACACATCTAGCAAACAGTCCCCTTCCCAGCCTACATCCAAAGCCTTATCTTCAGTAAAAACAAAGTCGTTCCCTAATGAAGACTTCAATGATATCTTCTAAACCTGCCAATAATTTGCATTACATACTGCACCTAAGAATTTTAACTTGACCTCTGGCCCCTTCGAGGAAGTCATTAGTCTGCTCCAAATGACCCATACACTGTGCAGAAAGCCAGAGCCCCCAGAAATTCTCTCAAATGCATAATTTATCTGTCCCCTGGGGTAAGGCTGTGTGTGCCTCCATGCACACTCAAAAGGGTGAAAAGAGCTTTCCACATTCTTGAGTGTCTCACACATGGTCCTTCCAGGCCCTTCCCCTCTCCAAGGCACTGCATCCTTCCATGATCACATCTCAACGGGGGATCTCAACATTTTACTCACAGCTTGGAGGTAGTATTTTTTTGCATGCATGATGTACTCTCACAGGCATTCACATGCACTTCACTAACACAGGCTCTAGAAAGGCATGCAGGAGGGATGAGCACAACCCACTTAACACTGGACACACATTCCTGCCCGACTTCTGGCATGGGAGCACACATTATAAACACCTTCCCAAAAGGAACAGGCAGCAAAGCCTACTTGATGGCTTACAAGCCCCATGCAAATATGTGGTGTCTTCTGGTAGTGGTAATTAATCCTGATACCTTCTGCCAACTTAAAAAATCTATCCCTAATGAGGAAAAAGAAAAAGAAACAGAACATACAATGGCTATGGAGACTCCAGAGGAATGTAATGACTGAAACAAAAGGCAATAACGGCACTGTGACGGGGGTTTATTAATCAGTCAGAAAAACGTGCCTGAAATGATTCATCTACAGTATCAAATCCCAGCAGGATTGCCTTAAATTTCTTTCAGAAATTACAGCATTTCATGCAGTTTATGTTCCAGATCTTTTGCGATAGACCACTAAAGGGAATGATCCATCTGCTCTTCTAAATCAGAAAGGCGTGCTATCAAAGCAGGGCAGTCACTGTCCCTGATAGGAGAACAGGCTAAGAAGCACCTGGTCATACCCTCCGAACAAAGAAGGCGAATCAATGCACAGCACAAACAATGCCAGCCCTTACCCAAACTGCTACTGGTGCAATTCAAACAGTGATTGTAAAACTACAGTAAGAAAATGCAGGTCAGTGGGAGCAACAACTATCATTATGAAAAGGGCACACAGACTATAATGTGCAGAGATATGACAACACTGGAATGACTTTGGTATTTGACTGCATTCATTTACGGGAAGGTGTGTCTAAGCATCTTAAATATAGCCTTGTTCCTTTAAAACTTTGCCTCACTTTTGCTACTATGAGAAAGCAGGACTTGCACCAGACCCCATATACTTCAGTAATTCAGCTTTTTACTAATGTATATGTAGCCAACATTCCAAGTATGCCAGTGACAGCAGTGTGTTGAGATTTTGATATTTTGAGTATTTCCATATTCACATATAATTTTACACACTAAATTGATGCTTCCAACCCATCCATGCTAGGCCTTCTTTCAATTACATCCATTATCTCACTAACAACAAAGGTTAAAACATGAATTGAATGAAAATCTGAATTTGCTAGTTTCAATGATTAAAAATTAAATGAACTGAAGTTCTACTCTTCTCAGTGACAAATATACAGGCTTTTCAAGTAAAGCAGCAAGATTTTGTCTTCCTATATATTGCATGCACACCATGTGGCCTTTGAGGGGCACAGTGGTAACAGCTCATTCTAGATTCCTAGATTTCATTCATACATGACGAAGTCAGGTATCAAGTAATCTCTACATTTGATAAGGAAATTCCTACAGTAATGCTTCAGGTGGATGCCTAAAGATGAAGGAGAAAGAGTAGGATACTGTGACATCAAAAATGGATAGTCATAGATCTGGCAAGAATTACGAATGGAAGAGAAAAACTCACCATATGTTGGAAGGGGCTGGGACATGGATCAAACCTCACTGCAGTCGCCAGAAAACACCACGAAGTGAAAAATTAATCTTGTTGCAAACCATTACTCAAAGAGTGACTTAAAACTGTTAAGACTTATTTGATTGTTTGAATTAATAATCAAATTCTATGACAGTGCATCGAGTGGTATTACATTATCATATTATGATCTAAGTATCTGTGAAAGCCATGTAAAAAAGTTTCCTTTCTTCCCTCTCAACAAGTACAGTGATTCTTATCTAGTACGATCTTACACTGCTTGCTCCGGCTAAAGACAAGAATGTATCATAAAATATCTAATGGTGCTATACTGATAAGTAGAAAAAATTTTTACTTCTTCAAAGCACATGCAAGCAATTTCCTTATATTCATATTGTTGTTAGTCAAAACTAATCCAGTATACTTTGAAGAGAAATCAAGCAACCAAAAAAAAACACCCCAAGACATGGAGGAAGGCTGATGACCTGCCATTCTTTCCAATACTCTGCATGGTTTTACAAGGTGAATATTTATATAGCCCTTCAAAGAAGCTTTCTTACTAGTGTTATTTTAACCAGCAGTTTATAAAAATGGGATGTGTCGGCTTTTTTCTTTTCTTTTTTTTTTTTAAATCTCTCCTGTAATTTCGTCAGTAACCATTCAGCAATAAAAATCTCTCAAGAAGTTTGCCCTTGTTGACTTTACAGCCTAACTTCTGTGGTTCAGAATTTAATGAGCTTAAGTCATAATGCCATCACAGATGTAAAAATCTAGCATCTGTAATGTTACAAAGGAAAATACCTAATATTTAAGTAAGAATATGGGACATTTATAATTTTAAAAACTCCTAAATGCTTCTATTATTAAGAACTGTTATTACAACTCTTACGATACTTGTTACCTTATATGGTACTTGTTACCTTACAGCTAATAGAAAAGTGATTAAATGGCACATTATCGGGAAAATAATATAGAGATAGTACTGGAGATGACCTGACATTGACACAGGAGAGGAGACAGTTCATCACATCAGAAAAGCAGAGAAAAATTGACACAGCATGGTAGAATTTCAGAAATCTAAGTGTTCAAGAAGTTATACAGAACTCATGAGCTAATGCAGATGAACTGGTACCTTCTGTCATTATCCATCAGATGGTTTAACACTAGAAATACATTAAGTGGCTTTCCCTCTTGGCAATAAGTTCCAAAAAACAGTGGATAAATATGAAGCATAATCCAGCTTGAAACCACTCGAGCTTATGTTAAGTGAGTTGTTACTAGTAAATAAAAAAAATTGGCTTCCTGCGTCCAAGTAATCCCACTTTCCTTCCTTTCCTCTTCTGTTAAGTCCTTGGAACATCATCTATAAATGCAGATTACATTCATTCTACTCTTCAGCATATGACAGAATCAAGTTCAGTTTCACTGAGGTCTTTGCAGCGGCCTGTCTTCAGTTCATTTTGTGCTTTAACTGATTTACATGGTCACATCTCCAGGAAAAAGATGGTTTCTAGCACATAATTCAACATCAATACTGTGGTATTCTTTCCACTCCTGTACCCACCTGGCTATGGGATATACTTTTCAAAAGGTGGCTTCTAGAACAGTGCCCTAACTCCATGAACCACTGAACTCCCAGATGTGCAGAACTTAAGTAGACAATTTGTTCTCTCTCCTATCACAGTAAAGGAATATGTTTGAAACTAAAGAAGAATACAGAAGAAAGCAAAGAAGGAACAAATCTTTAAATGAACCAAAGTCAGAGATTAAATGGCAGCATTTTATACTAGTATTATTACAGGCATGTGCCAGCCAACAAAGCAGTACATCAGAAAAGCATATTCTGAGTGGCAGCATCCTTACTGGATCTAGTCTATTTACTTATGTTTGATAAAAGCAATATTTACTTACGCTTGTTATAAAAAGTGACATCGACTTCTACATTTCATTACAGATTCATATTACAAAAGAGACGATTCTGGACACGACAAAGGAAATTTAGGGAAATATCCCTAACTATCAAGAGAAGAGATCTGTACTGGTAGGGTTTATTTATTTATTCATTTTGCATGTTCTAAAGTGGGTGCACCTAACGGTTAAAAACATGATCTAATTTCTCAAGTGAGTTTTTAGATAACGTGAAACTAATGGGAATCTGGACACACAGGGTTCTTTTCCCGGGTAATTCTGTGAACTACTAGTAAAAAAATGATACAGATTTTCAAAAACAAATCACTTCCAGTTTCTTGGCAGAAATTTGGAAGACTTTCTCACATCTGCTACATATACTTGGCATTATTCTATCTATCCTATACTTTTCAATGCAAAGACATACAATGTGTGATGAGAAGGGAAAAAAAAAAAAAAAGATTTTGTTCTGCCTACTAGAGGAAAACTCCCTTTAGGTGAATTAAATGTTTATTAGATACCAAATCAGCCATTGAATCTAAACTAGAAGTAAAAATATATTATAACTGGCTTTCTATTTCTCCTATCCAACTTTCTCAAGCTAAAGATCCTAAAGATCCATTTAAAATAGTACACAGAACTATTTAAAAATTACCCAACTCCTCCTAATGTTTAAAAAAGTAAGGTTACATTAGGCAGCTATCCTGTTACTTCAAAAACAGAGACTGCTTCACTTGTCTGTTTTTGCCATTTGTACACTAGAACAACATGCAATGTTATTTTGGACAGAAATAATGTTTCTGAAAACACATTCTGGAATTTTACTGTTTTCTTTGAATTAATATGGATCTTACAATAAGTGGCCCTCTGGGAGAGCACATTTCTGATGTCTTTGCACGAAACATAGCTTCCTGAAACACTTCCTGTCTTGCACCCGTTTTTGGATATTATCACTGTTGTTTGACAAGAGTGAGGTAAGCTAGAATTGTAGGGATACTTTACAGCATTTCTTTGAAACTCCAGCGTCCTTAACACATTCACTTCCTCATCAAAACAGACTTCACAGTGTTAGAGGAACACCACTGTAATAATGACTTTTCAGGGTGCATGAGATGCCTTCCATCATCCAATCTCCAAGCGTTTAACTGAGGGAAGTAAAAGACTGAGCTTTTCAGGTGAGCAAAAATGGAAAAGAACGTGAACAAGCCTCATTATATAAAATGGAGAAGTGATACCACCTTTGTAGTGGCCAGGCCCAAACACAGCTGGGGAGGCAAGATGGTATCATTTACACAGATGACAGACAGACATTATATTGAGAACAGCAGAGAGAGAGAGCGACAGGTTTAAAGTAGTAAGGTTTATCAGCATCGTCCCACTGAGACCCACTTGGCTGACTCTCAGCAAATAAAATCGTACAGCTGCTCAAGACAACCAGTAAAGCTGAACTAAACCTATTTTAGTGGGAAAACACACTCTGAATTTGCACAGAGCTTAGCTATAATGTACCACCACAAACTTACATCCCAAACACCATTACAAAGCTTCCTGACATTTAAAACAAGCTTTCTCAGGTCAGGAGAGCCATCACAAAGCATTTTAACTTGTTCATGAAGTGGCAATCCCATAATTGCTAGCATGAGCTCAGTGAATGAATGAATCTTTCAATAGCATACGATTGACATGTATCAAACATACCCATATTGTCATTAAATAAGCCAGAATTAGTGCTCAGGTTATATTCACTGTGGTTCAGGACAAAGTTACTGTGGTGCTGACCGATGACGTCTGGAATACAAGTTTTACTTACGTAAAAGCATGTCAGAAAAGACAGAAAAAACATGCTGCACTGGTGTTTTGGTAACACAATTTCCACATCTCCTTACTTCCTTTTATCAAAGCGCCTTCACATGAGTCATGTGAATTCTCTCAATTTTTGTCAAGCAGACATAGTATACAACTTATTTCAAGGACACTGTGATGCATCTGTGATTTAAATCATGATTTGGTTACAATATCAGGGCTGGCAGAGTTCTAACACAGAGGTGTTCCCTCCCTAGGCTGTGTACCACTCATACTTCACAAGGGTTTGGCAGCAAGCAACTCAGCTCATCTATTACCACACTGCAACACTTCAGGGTGCAGGCCAGATCTAACAAAGCATTTACAAACTCACCTTGGAAAAGAAAAAGAAAAAAGAAAAAGAAAAAAAAAAAAAAGAAAGAAAGAAAGAAGGAAAAAAAAGTCTTTCCCCAAACTGATCTTGTCTCGCAAAAGCACTTAGCATGCCTTTGGCTGCTTCTGTCCCCACCTGGGCTAGGGCGTATACAGATGAAGTGCATGCATGTGTGTGCAGGTCTGCAGGGCCGCCCTCTCTCCTCCTTTCCAAACAGTAGCTTTTCAAAAAGCAGCTGCCATGGTGCACCTTATTGCACACAGTAAGCTAAAGGCTGATATGAGAAGGGAGCCAACACAGAAGAAATTAACTCAATTGTGCCTCCAGGAAAAACAAAGAAAATACAATAACTAATGTGAATGTTAGAGATTTCTAAATTTCACTGGGTTCGAGAATCGAATGACAGCCTCCTAACACTGTGTGAGGTTGCACTGCAATAAACATCATGCTGCTCTCAATTAAACAGATTGTTTATGCCAACCTAGCATCAACAATGCAGGTAGAAGAACTCCTGTTCCACTTCCCCTCTTTCTGACCAAAAAAGGGAGTTCCTTTATAAAATCCCATGAGTCTGTGGTTAACACACACTTATGAATGACTGACAGAAGTGGCCTGAAAGTCCAGTGCAGTGTTACAGAAGTTAGATGAATCACTTTGGTTTTATTTCTCCCAAGCCAGGAACAAAATCATCAGGATGAATGTAGCGTACACTATTCTTAATGAGCTAAAGGGACACTGACAATTAGTGAGATGGCTAAGGCATGCTTCATTTAAGCTGATAATTATCATGTAGCACCACAGTAATAGGAGTGGTGCGTTTTTATGTGTTGCTTTCTTGTGTTTTTGTTTTTTTTTTCTTTTTGGTAGTTTCTAAAATAATTTAGTGCTGGAAAGAGACTGATGGACTTGAGTAAGGCAAAGCTGCTGATCCCAACAAAGGATCTGCAAACCACTTAGTTATTAAATGTATTTTAAGTCAATATTGTAGTGTACAGGAAAAAAAATCTGCCAAAAATCAGATAAGATTTATGGAAAGAAAAAAAAAACGAGGAAGGAACCCTGTATTCGGCTATTTCTGGCATCTCACCTCCTTTGGCATCTCTGCCACAAGAAGCTACGTAAGTTAAGACAGCTGAGCTAGGAACCAGGAAAAAATGCTATTTCTAGATAAATGGGCAAAATTGTCAATTTTCATAGACTTTCTCCCACTCCTCTCCTCTAAACTGAGAGTGATACGTTTTTGCAAATCAGATTACGAAGGAGTAAGGCCCACAGACAACCTAGAGCCCGCAGGTATCAGGACACAACACAGGATTCCAACAGCTCCTGTAAAGAACTTTTAAATTGTCAGACATCATCTTCTTGCCAAGACCCTTGAACAAGTATTAAAAATCCATTTAGGAACCAACTGTTTCAGGAGCCTCACAACAAAGGTCAAAATCTTCCTGCCTTTCTAGCTCCAGAAATCCAGAAGCACTTGAGAATTATACAGTAACTGGTAATTCTATCTGCACTGTTTCAGCATAAGAGACCCCTGCATGAAGCTCATGCCTTGTGGTTTCTATTAGCCTACATCCCTCTTTACAGGGCAAACAAGACTTAGTAATTCTTAGGAATCAAGAAAATATGTAACCTCCCAAAGCCAAAAATGAAAACACATATACTGTTATTTACATTTGTTTTTCAGTTGCCTCAATCCCTTCCCCCCTTTTTTTTTCCATAGCTATACCGATTAGAGGATATGTGTGCATATACATATATACATGTATATATATGAAATAGAGGAGACTAAGTCAATAACAGACCAGAAACATTTAGGGCTTTGAGTCGATTACAAAAATTACCACAGTCCTGCAGGCTCTTCTAACAGTTCAAATCAATATTGCCTTGTGTTCTGTATGCACTGGCCCCTACCTCTTGAGATACATACAACTCATTCTTCAGGGACAAATTCTCTTTGATGAAATGGGGAAAAAATTGTCCAATCTTATGAAGCAGCTTAAATGATGTCCTTTCCTTTGACCTACTGTTAAATCAGAGACTTCATCTTTATATAGCTTAAAGTGCATGAATAATTCTGTAGGCTATAATGGGCCTTTTCATGGGGCTATCACAGGGTTTATGCAAAAGCACCTCAGCAGTAAAGAAAAGAGAAGAGGGATCAGGGATAGAGGAATGAAGGAAACAACACATGTAAGAGATGCCAGCTCTGTACAGGGAATAGGTCTGAGAGAAACAAAGGAGAATACGGTAAAAGACAGTAGCTACAGCTACTTCACTTAGTCGTGCACGTTGGCTTTAAATATTCACAGCATCCTTCTGCAGAAAGCATCCCAATGCCCACGTTAAAACATTTGTAATTTGAAGCATGTAAATGTTCACCGTTTCACCCTGTTAAACAAAACCAGAAAGAGCAGCAAGAGCGGAGCATGGATCATTTTGCCAAAGCTAACAGGAAGGCAACCCCTGTCAGTCTGGGTGCAGGTTCTGTCACGGAAATCTAAAGACTGGGAAGTATAAACGAGACATCGAGGGAAAAAAAATCACAAAGTCTTATGAGGACTGCAAAATCATTTCCAAAGTAGTGCAGAGGAAGTCTCATCCCTTGTGATCCTTAAAAGTAGATGGAACAAAACAGTGGAAAGTAGCCCAAGGAAAAAGCCAGAACTGGCAAGTTGACAAGCTATATGGAATAATCTTTTCTTGCATCTCTGATTTCTATTAATATTTTCGTGGCTCTGGAGGCAGCAAGGTAGAAGCTCTCGTTCATACTCCTTAAATATAAGCCAAAAGCCTCCCACTGTTCCACTTGGTAACACCAGCTTAAACTGCTCAAATACACACAGACTTCTGAGAATGAGTCAAGTTCCCACTCAAACATAAATTATGCCAAAAAACGCCCAAGATTATTTCAACTAATAAACACTTGGTTAAAAAACATGTCAAATCAACTTGGTCTTTACATCAATTTAATTGCCTCTTACCGCAACCATTGCCTAAGCTATAGAGTGCTGCAAGAAACACCAAAAGATAAAGTAGATTGAAAACATTCTCACAGTGCTTCTCTGACTGTCATCACTCATGTGGCTTCAGAAAGCTCATGACCCCCCAGTCTGTAAAAAGACTCTTCAGCAAAATGGCTTATGCTGTGAAAAATCACTTCAGGGATACTAGCTTCCTAACTCCAAAAGACTAGAATCTGGGAGAAATACTGCACCACAATGAAGCTCTTAAAGGGCAGGTCCAAGTATTACATCCTATCATGGTAGGGATTCAAAGACCTCTCAGAATATTGTCCTTTGATTCAGCATTGGCACCGACATTCACATAAAAGACATCTCTTCATGAGAAATACAATACTTCAAAATATGCACAACGTTACCCCAAGTTTACACAGATGCTCTTCATTAACATATTTATTCTCTTCATAAAACTGTGACATTTGGATTTCAGATATTTCCAAATTCCATTCCAACTCCCCTGCAGTCTTTGTATAATGAGCATGAAAAAGACGACCGAGGCAAAAAATAAAAACAAAGAATTCAACGCATGGACTTAACCAAAGTGTGAAGTAACTTCTGATACACTGGATTTATTAATGACTAGATCCCTAAATTCTCCTCTCCACGTACCTCCTCTTTCCAAAATTTCCAGAATTCATAGGCCTACACATGGCAAAGCTGCTGTAGTGAGCTCATGTCTAACAAGCCTTCGCAATATAAGTAGATGAATAGATTGCTTGCACAAGTGATTAGAGAAAAATAAGGTAAATTTCTACTCAATAGATAAAAGTAATATAGGAGAAATACATTCTTAGTTAAAACATCAGCTGGAATAGCATCACCAGCAGCAGTCTTAGCGCAGATTAAAAAAAAAAAAAGCCTGAAGTAAAAGACTGTCACATACAAAGCTGATTTTCCAGATTACGACTGAGCTGCATTTGAAAGGCAAAGCTGGAAGGTACTTTTCCACCACAGCAAGCTTTCTTCCTGTGCAACAACTATGCTGATGCTAGCAGTGAACAAACAATAAATTCACTCAAAACACTTCGGAGAGAGACAGAAGTTCTTAAAGACAACCCTGTTCAACTGAAAACACATGTACCCAAACATCATGTCTTGTCTCCATTTGTAACTCAAGTATTTCCTCTTCCAGAATGGTGACATGAGTTAAAATTTTACTCCCACAGTGAGATCTCTTGACGACTCATGGAAAGATGAATCACTGTTCTTCATGGAAATAATGACTTGTGACAGCTGTAACTGATGATATATACAGTATAGTGAGGCAAAGTTAGCCTGACTCCCTGCTGTAAATAATCAGTGCATTGCAACAAAATGTATTTCACTATCCAGTTTTAAAAGGTACTAGAGAACAAGTAGTCTCACCCCTACAAAAGAATAAATGCATAAAAAAAGTCAGTGGTCAAACTAACTCCAAAACCTTCCTGACTGGGGCCAAGACAGATGCTTGGCCAAGGAGAAAAAGGGAACATCATCAGAGCGATCCTCCTCCTAGCCTGCCTTCAGCTATGATTTAAGCTGTCTCCAGAGCAACCTGCTAAGCAATCACAACTGAACTGATCCTCCATGAGTCTTCTTACTGAACCTACCAACATTTCTGGCCTTTGTGTTATCCTGTGGCACTGACTACTATAGTATGAACGTGTGCTGTGCAAGGAAGTATTTGACTTTGTTTAACTCTTGTGACTGTTTGAATGGTATCAAATCAAATCACGGAGTGTCTCCTGACTATCATACTATGAGAAACTATTTATTTCCATTTACTTTGTGTGTCACTCAGGATTTCTGAGCTCTAAATCAGGCACCATATCTACATTTTCTTTCCCATTTCAACAGTCATGGTGTGACAGTCCTAGCAGACAGAGCATTGGTAATCCAATGCTACCTTATATTTTATGGAGATGAAGAATTGTAACTACATTTTATGTAGAACCAAATATATGCTTGCACTAAGGCAAAATGATGCTTTCTGGGAGGGCTTTGTTTGTTAAAGAAATTAACGTTAATTTCTGATCAGTGCTAGGTGCTAAGGCACATACTTCCAGTACAGCAAAGAGGGATCTTCATGAGGTATAAACAAAAGCACACTATTAAGCAGGCTAATAAGCTTGCTAATAAGCAATTTAATGACTTTCCATTACAATTTTGGCCAATTCTGCAGGGCCTCAGCAAAACAAATACAAGTATATTGTGCTGAAGATGCAGTTCAACATCTTTGAGAGACAACATCAATTCCTTTGGGAAGGAGGAGCACAGAGTATGGCAGGGAGTTCTCCCAGCTCTGTGCTTAGGGACTTTACAAGCCAGCCTCTGAATTCAGACTCCTACAAGGTGTAATGGACTCAGTCCTCACAGTTTTCCCTGACAGTAAGTGTTCATAAACGTATTTTTATTCATGCACGTAAGTACACAGGAGCCTTATTTGAGGATGCAGCATTACTCTCATGCTTCCAGACACTCTGTGCAGTTCATCCTATAATAATGACATATATAGCTTCTGTAAAATAATGCCAGTAATAGTGGTCACTTCCCAAAGCTGCTGTACACGTCTCACCGAGGGCCCCTTTCTTCCCTCTTGGCATATCCTCCATCCTCCAGCTTCTCTGCTGGGCAGCCCTGCTCTCCCATGGTGCAGAGATGTGCTTCAGCACACAGTGGCTCAGTGAGGACTGTCCATCCCACAGGGGACGCTGCCAGCGGCTGGGGCTCCCTCAGCAGCCAGGCTGGCCAGCATTACTGTGCCAGGCATGAGACAACAGCCTCAATGCTGCCTCTGCTACACCTGCCAAGCAGAGGAGGGGATGATTAGGGTCCACATTTAGTGACGCAGCTGCAAATTTGACAAAGCTCTTTCTGACAAGTATTGTACAAGCCCCTTGGGAAGACGGCCTTAAATCTCCACAGGGTTACGTCTTGCACAGGTGGCCTGTATAACTTCACAGGATCCTGTTCTTAATATTTTTTTTTCAAAGCTTGCACGCTATATTTATTACTGTAGTTCTGACTAAGCCTCCAAACTATTTTTATGGGCCCTGAACAATAGTAATCATTTAGCATCAAGTTCAACTTGCTAAACTGAATTACATCTAGTCCAGGTTCTTGAAACCCTGCATCTCTGACAAATCCTGCTGATCACAGAACATAAAGGACATCAGTTGGGATACTGTTGGTTTAATGGCTATATGAAGAACACCACAAGAATTTGCCACAAGGCTTTTTCATCATCCAAACCCTGAAGAGATGCAGTGCACTGCAATACTCTCACAGAAACAATTTCACTCCGAGTTGCAGAATGCAGACGCTTTGAGGTAAAGATGACCAGATTTCTGAACGGAGCAATCACTCTTGTCATTTTTTTTAGAGGCACTTCAGAACTATGTCTAGGATCTAACATGTATCATCATTCAAATACTGATAAAACAGCGCTAGAATTGGAATACGCATTCTCAAAAACCTGTTTTCATTTTACTCAAAAAAGACTGAAGATTTTATTTAACTCTCTTGAAGGGCAGAAAGGCAACTTAAAACTGTCCCATTTTAATTAAATTTCCTGAAACAAATTTTGATGCTTAAACCCTGTTATTTACTGCTAGAGCATTTGCTTGCAGCCATACATATTCTATTGATTCAGCGGGGAGTTGTTAGAGTTAGGGTAGTATGGTTAGGTTGTGGTTGGACTTGATGATCTTAAAGGTCTTTTCCAACCTGAGCGATTCTATGATTCTATGAATCTACGTAAGTAAATAAACAATCTCAAATAGCTGAGTAAGTTTCAGGTCTGCATCCCTGAATTGCAAAAAAGAAAAGACCCTGAAATTATGATAAAACAGTATCACTCATGCAAAGCTTTTGAGTATAAACGTACATACTCTGTCCAGGACTCACATAAGGTAAAAGTATGTATCATACACATTAAGCTTTGGTGTGTGATAAAACAGTTCTACTGTCATTATTACTAACAGTATTATGAGTGACGATCTACTTCACTTTTTATCATATGTAAGCATTTTTCTTCTCCTCACCCTTCAGCTCTGATACTCTATAAGCCAATCGGGACAGTCAGTTTTGCTTCTCATGTATCATGAAAATACCTTCCCTTCTCCTGTTCCACTGATTTTTGGGGTGGATGTTATTTGTTATTGTTTTCTTTTTTTTCTAGATATCCAGCAAGGAAATGACTAACACTTATAGTAAGGTGAAAATATCTTACTGCCTCTAGAGTTGTTTCCTTCATTAACAACTATGCTTGCATTAATGTTAGACCTTATACACCAGTCACCTGGTGTAGGGAACCTGCTTTGGCAGGAGGGTTGGACTCAATCTCTGGAGGTCCCTTCCAACCCCTACGATTCTGTGACTCTGCGATTCTTACGAAAGCTACATTTTGGAGCTGGTTGCGTAAAGGAAAATATACTTACTCTGATTTATACTAGAAACAAGGGTCACAAAAACACAGTCCTCAATCCTGTTACAAATTTTGTACGTGCAGCCCCACAGCCTTTGCAGGCCAACCCGCAAGAGGGCAGCTTGCAGAAATTCACACTGTGTGCTCTCTGATGCTGGCTGGTTGTTTGGTATGAAATGACACAGGACAGGTTCTCCAGTCTTTCACTTAATAACCTTTTCTTCATTTCAGCTCCACAAATGTGAGCAGAAAACACAGGATCTGTGATCATCAATCAACCAGTCGCTTGCACATACAGGCACAGCTTACTGTTCAGGGCCGTGTACTGTTTTAATCAGGGTAAATCCACTCCATTGTTAACACTTCCAAATGCTTGTTCACTTACTCAAAATGGAATTGTTTGGAATAGAGTGCTACAGAAAAATTATCCTCAAAGAGTAAGAACATAAATACTATTAATGCACAGGAATGTCTGATCATGAGGCCCACACCCACTGTGGGTAAAAATTACTCCTTTACAACCATTGAACAACAATTCAGAAATCAAATGGGGCTACTTTGGATTTTTTTTTTGTGTGTGCTTTTTTTTGAATGCTAAGCAAACGTTCACAAATGGACTTACATATAAAGTTTGAATAGGAATAGGAATGAATTGAATAGGAAGTGTATTTTTTTTTTTCATATATGCCTATCAGAGAGACGTGTTCTTGTGCAGCACTGAGTTAGGAGGATATGTTCAGATGTGGTACATAGGTATTTTCATAAGTGGCATTTATTTCCTGACATGACATATAACAAATTAGCACTGTTCATGTGCAGAAGAGGCATAGTACTCCCAGGAGCTAAATATTAGTTTCAGATAAAATAATGACAGTGAAGTCTTACTAAACAGCAGCTCTAAGGAGGCCCTGTGTGCCAGCAGGATATGACTCACTACTTCATTAGGAAGGACTTGCATGCAAATGCAAATATTGATAGTTACTTGCTCATGCCTTCCTCAACACACCTAAAAAACTGCATACATGACCATGCTGCCAAGATACCACTAGGAACCAACATGGCTGCAGCTGAGACCAAAACAATTACTCCCTGACAGATCACCCCACAGATGGTACATGCTGCTCAGGCATTGAGTGCTTCCAAAATCTTCCTGTGATCATTGCAATGCTGAACACCATCAGCAGAAAGGCCTCATTTGCAGCACTTGCTTCTTACTTTGTCTGCATCTTGTTCCATCCCAGCCTGTCACCACCATGGTGGACAGGCTGGGGAGCTCCCTCGGGTGCCAACAGCCAGAGAAATGACCTCCAACTAAGCATACGGCAGCTGGTGCTGGGGTGTATCAAGGCTTTGCTTGGCTTGGGATATCAAGACTTTGTTTTCATGGTAGTTTTGATTACCATACTTTTCAAAAAGATAAAGCAGCCTTTACAGAGGTATGGAGGAGAAGGCACCGAGGCAACAGAACCCCCTTAGGCTTTCTGCAAACATCACAACCTTTTAAAATGCCCACACGTCTCTTCATGCCTGGAAAATCCCTTTTCTCAGCTCCCACTGAAAATTGGACCAGAAGCTGGCCAGAGCCATTATTGATTTGAACAAGTGGAAAAACAAAGAAAGGAACAAAGGACAGCATGTGCCACCTCTCCAGCCTGCCCTGCTCTGGCCCCGCTCCAGAGGGCTGATGGTGTAATCAAACCCAGGAGAAGTCCCAGCTGTGGACAGAAAACAGCAACATTCCCCTTTTGAGCATGAAGCTCGTGCAGTGGAACTGTGGTGTCCTTATGGAGCAACGAGAGGAATATACACATTTTCTCCATCTTCTCTATGCCAAAGCACAGAGTATGGCCTCAAGACAAAATTTCAAGCAAGGAGGGGGAAAAAAAGGTAGTTAGGGACACACAGGAGGTCCATCTACTTCACTTATTGAACTTCATTCCAATTCCTTTTTTCTATGTGGAGGCAATTTAACTTTATAACTTTTAAGAAACTTCCTATTAGAAAGCTGTGGTTTCCAGTGCATTTTTATTGCATTTTCCAAAGTTGCGTCATCAGAGTGGAGCATATTCCTGTGGGATCTGAATGTCCCAAACTGTAAGCCATTACAATAAATAATAATGAATGTCATGGCTAGTAAAATCTGTAATCTGAACACATACAAAAATTAATTTCACCCCGTTCACTTACTTTTCAAACTCTGTGCTTTTCACTTTTTCCTGGCAAATGCACATAGCCACAGTCACCAATTAATAAGAATATTAAAAAAATATATAAGCCATCACTCAAAGTCATAATTTTACTTTGACTTTACTTAAGGCAATATCAAACTCAATGAAACATTCTTCAAAAACTTAAAACCGACTACAAAGCTGACTTGAGAATCTACCTGGCAGCTCACGTTTCCTTCGCTTTCAGCTGTGCGCAGATTATTAAGAGAATCCTGCTGCCACAAAATGAGCAGATAGGACCACAATAAATAAGAACAAAAACAACAAAATCAGTAAAAGTCAACAAAAATAAAAGAAAATGCCTCCAAAACAACTAAAAACACATATCCAGATTCTTGTTATAAAAAGAAATTTGATTCAAAAGAGCAACACAACAGTGACTTCATCTTGCACTAAATTCTAGCAATAAAAGCATTCTCAAAACTTTTCAGGAGCTACAGTAGCCTGCAACCCTAGAGTGCTCATGAAAGTCACACCGTACCATCAGTCCTCACAATCTTTGGTGACAGCACAAGAGAGCAGCAGTGGGACAGGGTGGCAGAGGTATGGGGCATGGGTCATCAATGCTTCTAGCCCCAAGGCAAGCAGAGAACTGGAGCTATTCACCAGTATTCCTTCCTCCATCATACCTCCATAACCTAAAACTTCTCTTCCAGAAGAAAACGTCTGCTCTTCAGGTGAACGATCACAGAGAGACAATTGGAAATCTGAGAGAAATGTCATTTCCATTAAAGTCCTGGGAAAAACCACTTAGGTTATTTACCTAATTCATCTAAATTCTCATTTGGATATTAAAGTTGGAGAATGTGGGCGTGGGGACTGGGGTGAACAATCTTCCATCACTGTTAGTTAGCATGCTGCTGCAATTTTGTGGCTGCAGCTGGAAAAGTAAAATGACAAAGCAAAATGACAGAGCAAATTCTTTGCACAGCTGAACCTTGTCTCAGTAAAAAAAATGAAAGGCCTGCTGTCATATACTTATGCGTTGTTATTAATGAAAAAAAAAGCAATCACACTGTTTAAGTACTACCAAATATGAAGAAAAACTCAGGATTTCCCCAACTACAACAATGCAAAATACCAGATTTCCAAACATTAAAAAAATCAGAATTTTAAGATATATAATGAAAATCCAACATGCAGATAAAACAAAAAAACAAAAACAAAAAAACAAAAAACAAAACCAGCCCTACTACCCAAGAAAAATGAAGAAAAATTGAGTGTTTTCTCTTCTCAGATAAACAAATGAAAGATTCCTCTCTGATTTCTAGACAGAAGCAGAATATAGTCATTGACACTGAATGTGTGAAGATCAATTAAAAAAAAAATGAAAACAAACACAAACCTGGAAATCCTAAGTTTAGATACAAACCTGAGACTCTACCTAGCATTGTTCCTAGATGCTTGGTGTCAACATGACAAAAACAGTCATCTCTCTATTTAGAAAAGCAACATACTGTTCTAAATAGCCTCTCTAAGTATTTTCCACTACCACACAGCACATAAAGCATTGCTCTGATGTAGAGAAAATGCAGTTTATGAAGTCAAACAGGTATTACAAAAAAAATTAAGAAAAAAAGAACAGTAGTTTGGGAAGAACAAAAATTAAACAGTTGTCCCAGAAGGTGTCTAAAGTGGGAAATTCCAGAAGTTCACAAACTTTCAAAGTCTGGCTAATATGTATTCTGTATCACTTAGATACAGAAATAGATGATGGAAAATTAGGGCAACGCAAACCAAATACAAACAAAAACCAAAAATAATCAAATACACCATTTCTTTGAAGCCTTGAAAGCCACATCTGGACATCTCACATCAAATCAATAGCCACAAAAGCAGATAAAATTCTGCATTAAAAATGTTATTCAATTAGCACTTACACTGAGCTAGTGAACATGTGTCAAAGACAACTGTTTGAACTCAAACACTGCACACAATACAGTGGCAAAAACAAGAGAGTTTGGTTTATTAAAAGTTTTTTTATTCATATCTTGGTAAAAATCAGAGGGCATCTATAGATTCCCTTGTCTCCTTCTCCAAATAATCCTTCTCTCTCAGAGTAGGTTGCAAATGATCAAGTCCACGGAATAATGAAACTGATTGTCTCAGTCAGTTCTCCACAGACATGAGTTCACAAGAGAGGCAGCCTTGCAGCTTCCTCAGACATTCGTAAAGACTTTTGATCTTTCTTTGAAGGAACTTTTCTCAGGATAGTTAAAAGCCTGTGGTTTATTTTCATGTGTGGAGAAAAGCTAAACTGAGAGAACCCTCCCACACAAAGAACTGTCTCAACAAAACTATGCTTGTCAGAAATACCCTTGAAGAAAATTAACATGTACTGACTTTGAAGGTATTGTCCTGGTAGTCCTCACTGTGGTCTCACTTGAGGCCCGTTGTATGGGTTCCATGCAAATATCAAGCAGATCAAAAATGACTAAAATGGAACTGAAGATGGCTTCTCTTTATTCGCCCAGAGAGGCTGTGGATACTCCACCCCTGGAGGTGTTCAAGACCAGGTTGGATGGGACCCTGGGCAACCTGGTCTTGTACCAATCTGGAGATTGGTGGCCCTGCATGTGGTGGGGGAGTTGGAACTTGATGATCCTTGTGATCCCTTCCAACCCAAGCCATTCTATGATTCTATGATGGCCAAAAGGCTTAAGAAGTTTGGGATTTGGATACCCAGACCAATTACTGTGAGGTGACAAGATAACTAACACCAGGCAACATGCAATTGATAACTCTTGCTTATCTTGCTTTCACCTTGAAAACAAAGTACTTCAATTCATTTACTGCTTTTTGCTGATAGTTTAGGAAGACCGCTTGTCTTTCCCTCAAGCAACAAGCGTAGAGTATTACACAGACATGCACTAAGTACACAAATTGTAAGACACTGTGTGCATAGGCAAACACACACACGCACTAAAATAAAAGAAACGTCCTTAATTTCTTCCTCCTCTGTTGCACTGGTATTATCAGCTGCTGCCCCCCCTTCCCCTCCTCTTTATCTAGTGGGCATGTACCAAGCCCAAAACGTAATATGAATTATAGCTGATAATACCATAACAATATATTTCTTCAATTAGGTAGTGTTTGGAGAGTTGTGATTATATGCTGTTTTCAAAATGAAATCACACCATTCAACCAGCACGTTTAAGGGCTCAGAAGAACATTGTTTGTCACATGTCCTTCTCTGCCTGAATCATGGTCCAGTCCATCAAAATAGAAGGACACTATCATAGAAGATATACTGGCCATTGAAGTCATGATGGTATGCACACATACACTTGTGTAGGGAAAGTTCATTGCTGAAGACAGAAATGCAAAAAAACGCACTGGAAGAGATTTGTCATGCTAATAAAAATATTTTAAGAAAACCATCAAATTGACAATATTGTCTAGATTAAAACAGAACATAATGAGTGTCCAACTTGGAGGGAAGTGAGAAGTTTGGGGGAGAGGGAACTATATAAAAAGTGGATATATATATAAAATTTGATGATACAAAACTAACCTTGGAATATTCATAATTACCACAAAATGATGGCACTTTGGCTATATCAAGACTGCAGAAGGCACCAAAAGAACTGTGGGCAATAACCTACATTGTCAGGGCACTGGGAATATCTGCTTTTGCAGGCTTCCTGTTTACTGCAAGTACCTGCCAGCTATGAGACAAGCAAAGATATTGAGCATTCAGAGAGTCTTGTGACAGTGAAATTTCCCCTAGATCTTAAACTCTATCAAAACTGTTACAGATTTGTACACCTTAATTCCACTGTTGAGACATTACCTTCAAGTACTTTTGTACAATGTTTGGTAGAAAGAAAGAGTAATTTTGACCAGGACTTCTATAGCATTTCATTTTGTAAGTCTAGCAGGAACAGTGAGCAGGAAAACTTAGAATAAACCATAGGTACTATTCCTCCCTGGCAATGGGGCTAAGCACTTGGTCCATCGAAGATTTCTCTTCTCAAGCCAATTCCAGAGAGACGGGACGAGAGCTCAAAGACAAAGACATTCCCCAAGTCCAGGAAGACTGGAACCTGAAGGAGGGGACAAGAGATTGCCACAGGGAGCAAAAAATGAAACTCTGGGTTCAGCCCCAGCCACAGTAGCTGCTGCCTTCGCTAAGGTGCCCTCCTGGGAGATGTGCAGAGAACATGGGGCTGTTCTGGTGGCTGCAGAGAAGATGGGAGGAGCTGAGAGAAAGGCAAAGGGAAAGAAGTGGGAGTGTGGGTCTAGTATCACTTAGGAAAGACAGGTCAGTAGAAAACCTGGCTCCACTAATGCTTCTTTATTTCTCTTTGCTCTCTTTTCTTCTTAATATTTCATTATATGTACTAGAGCGTTTTAAATAAATTGGAGCTGAAATTTTTTGCTATGTCAATACCTACAGTTCAGCTAATCTCAGAATATGCAGGAAAAAAAGGTGAATTTAGATAAATAATATCTAAGATACTAACTTTTTCTTCCCATGTAGCACTATTATTCACTGTGGATAATGCTGTAAACTACAGAATAATTATGCACTGAAGCCAAAATTACAGCAGCTGAACATTAAGTATTAAACCACAATCACTGTATTAAATAATGTTAACTCGTTTTTATGCTCATGAAACGAGAAAACCATATGTTTGGAAAGCAAATTCATTTAGCCGAAATTGAAACTGCTGAATTTTAGTTCAGTGTAATTTACTAACAAAACCCTGTCATACAGACAACTGCAAGGTTAATTTTTTTACTGACAAACACATAATGCAGCATTGCAGTTTTTCCATATCGAACACTTTGAATTGATGTTACAGTAACATTTTTTCATATGTCCTCCAAATCTCCCTGCACTGATTTTCATAAGATTACATTTACAGTGCCTAATTAAGAGACAAATTTTGAACATTTTACTTTGCAAAGAAAAAATAATGAAACTCAAGCAAACAAACAGAGAAAAAGTCCCCCACGTTAATCACTCAGAAGTACTTCAGTGTAATTGAATAAAATTCCCCACAACTCTCAATTCCCAGAAGTGGAAAGCTGAAGAAAATCAAGCTATTTTACTTTTATTTTTGATTCCTCCTCAAACTTTTGAACCCATAAAAATGTGGAATTATACTAATGCTGTCTCACTGCTGCAGCACATTCAAGGCCCACACAAGACTCCACAGTCATCCTTCCGCTAAAACTAAAACCTGATCTACATGTTCTGCCCTTGTGGCATGTGTAGTCCCTCACTGAGAAGATAAATCACCTCCAGCAAATCCACTGTGTCTAACCCATTACTACAAAAACTGTGTATGTATAAAGTGATGCATATGCTATAGTTTTCTAAGACTACCATCAACTTTGCAATATGCTGGACATCAGAGTAGGAGAACTGCATTCACAAAAAGCCTTTGGAAGAGACGGAATAAGGGTTTAGCAAGAGGAGAAAGTGATGGGAGTGCCTTTGACCATTAGCTACACTGGAAGCATGTGCCAGGCTACAACCTATGACAAATAGAGTTCAGCCCATATCAAAAAATATTCTCAAAGCACAGCTTTCCAAACTGGAACTCACGAGGAATCCAAGCCTCTGTGATTTCAAAGCAACCAGTCCATTTTGTCAGAGAAGTTTTATGTAATACAACAGGGAGTCCAATCACTGCATATGTGCAAAATGCGGCATCACTGGAATGGGAATGAGACAAGAGGTGGTGGAAGTTGTACAGTACCTTTACCATAAACAAAGTAACTAACGTGACAATTCTCCAACATTCTCCAAATGGCATCTTACTTACTCAGAACAGGCTTCCTAACTCCAGGGGATGAGAAACCTGACTCGTGGTCAAGAGAGCATAAGCCATGATGAACAGAAAAATGACATCCAGCTTTCACCCATGCACTTTTCCTGTCTGGGAGTGTTTGCATCCTCTGTTGAATCCAGATTTTCTTCCCATATGAGTAATTCCTCTTCTGAACAATGACAGCACTGTTCCTTCAGGACTCCTGAGGGCTTCAAAGTCCAAGATTTGAAAAGATTCCATGAGAGGAAAACAGACTTCTAATCTATTCTGTCTTGCTCCCACTTGACTCCCTGTGACTCTACATGCCAACAGATGGATGAGGCTAAGCAGGTAAGCACTCCTTCTTCAGTTTTCCCAGAAAAGCAGTTTAATCTTGCAATTTCCATGCCAAGATGGAAAAGTGTATATATTCCAGAGCCCTTAGGTGAAGAACCTATTGCAGGAAAGAAGCCTCTTCTCATTTATTGCCCCGCACATGCACCAAAACAGCACAAGAGTCAACTATGAATGAGAGCACGGTCCCAATGAGGTAATCAGCCTTACTACAACAGAACAAGCTTCTGGACAGATGCCACTGCAAATGGTTTTCAAGGAAAATGCTAAAACAGTCTGCCCAAAAGGAAGGGCTGTATCTTTGGAAGTAGTGCCAAACTACCACAAAGCTCTGCATTCTCCACTTGAAAGTCGTAATAAGTGAGAAACGCGTTCTGTCAGAAAGCATCAGTTTCAGAAAAGGCTCAGTGATGCCATGAGACGGCCAGATCCTGGGATTCCAATTAATAAGATGGTGTTTTCATTTCTTCTTTTTGCTCAGCATGGTTCAATAGCTTGCCCACAGGCCACACCAGAACTACAGAAAGAGAACAAGACAAATCTACTGCTTTCCCTGGCACAACACAGGATGTGGCCACTTGCCAAAAGCCCCTTCCTCTGCCTGCACAATACCTGGCACATGGCCACTCAAGAAGGCAAGAGAATGGGGACAGCAGATTAATTTATCCTTAGACAATGGCGCATCAAGCTGAACATGATGCTTCACAGCAGCTTTTCTACATGGGAATGAAAAAAATGTCCTGTAACAAATAAGCTGAGTGCTTAAAAGCACATTCACAGTGATGGAAGGAGGATTCCGTACCTCTTTCTGAAAGAGAAGGTATGCTTTTGTGCTCTCCCATAATGCTGACATACTGAGCAATAATCTCTTCAGTCCTAAAGGTCAGTCTGTTGGTAGAAGTCCTAAATATTTCAGCAAATCAAAAGCGTTATTATATCACCTTAAGAGATGTTAAAAAACAGAAAGACATAATTCCTTGCTTAGTCATGGATTTCTGGAAGAAAAAGAAGTTTCTCAACTATTCAGGATCCTTACCCTGGGATTAAGAGAAGATTTGATCCTGTGAGGGATTTTCTTAGCTCATAAGTCAATCACAACCTAAAGAGAAAATAGTAAGGGGAAAAATAGATGGAAAAATAATGGATGCCTCTTAAAACCCTTCGGTGTCTGTGGTGAAGTCATCTCTGAAGGATATTTCAGTTTTTCCCACAAAAGTGCAAGGATTTCTGAACCACCTGCTTGTTCGCTGCTGCCAAAGAGACAAACGCAGTTTCATCTCCTTCAGAATATGATTGAGAGGGTGGAGACCAAGTTAACATCATAGAAACATTTGGTCATTTATTCATCTGGCTCTTCAGGAAAGTATATTTTGATCCCTCAGATTACTTGCTCATCACTAAGAGAAAATGTTTCCTTTATATGCAAGGAAGACAGCATAGATGTTCAGAGATGAGCAAGCTCTTTAGAAAACAGAACGAGAAACAGACTATAAAAAGAATAAAAACATGAATGCTAAGAATAGATTCAAGTTTTGCTGAGTATGTTGCTTGCAAGAATTTGGCTTACCAAAATTTTTCAATGTAAGCCAGCTTTGCTCCATTTTGAAACTGGGACCAGTCTACCAAGCTGCACTGAATGGCAAGCCTGGAAATCATCACTTTGTGACATCAAGCAAGATACTGCTGCAAACTCTTCAGTAAAACAGACAACATGTATCAGGACTCAAAAAAACAGTACTTCAGAATAGTAACCTCAGCACACTTACAAGGCAGTAAAGTTCAAAAAAACCAGCTAAAAGATGGTCTGTTAGAGAGCATCCTGAGGCACTGAGAGTTCAAGCACATAGTTCTGAGGTCCAGTCCAGGGACTCATCTGGATTAAATACCCAGCACATGATTGTTTGTGATGTCAGTAGGTGTGACATTGTGATCAGGATGGTCCCTTTTAATCTTCATTAATTTTTATGCAACCAGATCACGTTCTAATCATATGAGAATGCTGATATGCATCTTTGTTTCTTCTGTTCCTGTAGCTACATTCCCTAGTATATATTATTTGATCCAGATCATAGATGAGGGCTCAACCAAATCTTCTCATTTACTTTCTTCCTTCTTAGAAGCTGTTGACTTTTTCTGGTAGTTATTCTGTATTGCCATCCTTTTTGGTTGTACATCTTAATTTTCATATAGGAGTTTGTCACAAAATGCAACATTTCACACTCAAGGAGAAACCACAGAGACTGTTCACGAACTACAGCTACTACTACGAAAAAGAACACTTCCTTAACCTTTTTTTGCAAGCTACCTTTCTTGTATGCAAACCCCATCGATACTTGATTTATAATGAAAACTGACTGACATGCAGACAGGCAAACGGGAAATTTTGTACTCATCAAGCTGATCTTGAGAGCTAAAGAAGGATGAAATATCTTTTTTTGTGTGACACGAGACAACTTACACCCCCAAATTTTAAGACCCTATTAACATTTTCACCTTCCAAAATATCGAAGAATTTTCTTTTCATTACCATTCCAGTAAATGGAAAGAGTTGTTCAAAGAAGATAACCCAATCTACCAAAATACGCCGCTATAAAATTTCAAATGACACTGCTTCCACTCTCAGCATTACATTAGGGCCACTCCAGGGGTTAATAACCTTACAGAAAACCAGCATCCTATGGACTACAAGTGATCATTTCCCTACGTTGGTGCAAGGGCAGCAGTAATCTGCCTGAACTGTCAGGAGCACTTTGTTAGTCCCTTAGACAGTGCTACATCCATAAAGGCTCACAATTTAAAGATGCACTAGCATCAGACAACACACAGACAGTTTCAAGTACAATAGCTGAAAAGAACTGAACAGAACAGAACTGAAAAAGAATGGGTATTTCCCATCTTCTTGGTTTTAACTCAAATAGAAATTCAAATTAGTAAGTATCCAATGAGCAAACAAGAAATATTCCACCCTCCTCCAAATCTGTCATATTTGTATCCTTTGAAGACATTATTAGTACTATCATTATTATGTATGCATGCAGCACTACAGACAAAAAAAAAATGCCAGTCAATGTACAGGTAGTAAGAAAGCCTAAATAAATCAACAAATGAGCATAGCAATAAGGCAGCCTACTAATACCAGACTGTTTGTGTCTCTCTTGTCAGGTATATTCAAATAATAATTAAAAAGTGCTTAAAGCATACATTTAGTATGTCACTTCAATCATTTGTGTTAATTGCTACATCTGATAAACATTTGCATTAGCAGGTTTAATAGTAGACCCTGGCATTCAGAAATGCTAGAACAAAATGCAAATGAAGTGTAGGTAATGGCTGTTCAACGAGAAAAGAAAACTCCCCTTTGGGATTCTGGAAAGGCACCAACCCTGTAGGAGAGTGACCTAATCAGCAGGCTCACTGACCTTCTCAGGCACCCAGTGCTCTTTGTCAGTGTAATAAGGACTGATCTACCTGATCAAGGAGCAGGCACAACAGGCTCAAAAGAGTCACCACAAGGCCTCCTCAGCTGTGAAAACTATGCATGGCATGTGGCTTTGAAACCAAGAGAATGTATATAACATAAGAAAATAACAGAAGGCAGATGTCCATCTTATCAGGATTGCTGAGACTTGTGCCATTTTCAAGTTCACTGTTTCCAGTACATCCAACCAAAGAAACCTGGAAAAGTAAGAATCTCTTTATCATCCATCTGTTTCACTTCCCTTCACTGAAGGATGCCATGTTGACCCTGGTTACAAGTCTCACAGCTTGACATCCAATCGAGCCTGCCCCTGCACCTGGCACATGAAGGGAAAAAAATGGAAAGACTTCTTGGGCTATTTACATGTTTCATTGCATCCTGTGCCTGCATTGCAAAGAGAACAGGCAAGCTTAAAGTGAGTTTGGTTATCTGATTTAACTCACAGCTCACAGCTCTGATACTACAACCACCAGCCATTAACCCACATGTGGAAACCAAGCAGACATGCAACACTTGAAGCTGAAAGGAAATCAGTCATGTTCCAAAGTAGCAATGTGTTGTAAGCAAGATACAAAAAATGAACAAGCCAAATAAGCAGACCTCAGTGAAAGAAGTGATAGTAAACTAAACATAAAATTTAGACTGGAAAAGACCTTTAGGAAAGACAAGACCTTCATTTCTCCCATCACATCAGGTGCATTGATGCTGTAATTTCTCAAAATATGCTAAAGATATTCTGTGTTTTCAGCCAAGAGGTTTTGACTGAACTGCTGTTTTAGAAACAAACGTGACCATTTCTGCCGTGGTACCAAAGTACTACATGTTAGCACTAGTTGTGTAGAGAAATGTGAATTGCAAGCGTTGATACTTGAACAGGTAATACCCTTCAGGAAGTATAGTAACTTCTCTGGCAAATCTAACAATGCCATCCCAGCGTGAGATCGCTGAAGCAGAGCTTCATCAAACAGGTATCCAGTGCTCAATGTCACACAACTCTGACACACCTTGGTTTTTGGACACTAGGAGAAACAAGTTCTCTTATGAAAGACAGGTTATTCTGATTTTGACTAGAAGAGGTTTCCTTCAGTATTAAAGGAAATTTCATTTGCTTTCTCTGTAATGCTTTGGATATTTTTTTTCCGGCTTTCAACCACCATTCATACCAAACCAAAAGCATTTCCCCCTTCCTCTGTTCTTGCAAAAAGATGTGCTTATAGCAGTCAGTAGAAAATTACCATGGTTAAAGAGCATAGCTGTAAAGAGTACCTCAAGATTTAGATTCAGAACGTGGCTGAAGGGGGAGCTCCGGAAACTTTATCAGCCACAGATCTGTATGGCCAAAAAGCAACAGCACAATAATTTCCTGCCCCCCATGGCTCATAACAATTTTCTGGAGAAAATCACCACTTCAAGTCAAACAGCTGCTGTTGAGCTCAAGCCTTTCTTTCCTCATTTGTTTGCAAAGTAATGACCAATAAGCTTTCACCAATACAACTTCCAGCAATTGGCTTCACACTTTAATATGAAAAAAATGTGATTTATCTGTATGTGGAATGTGCATAATTTCCCCTCCCAGTTGCATGATTGGGTTTTTGTCTGCTAAACTGTATCCATGACCACACCACAGTTTTTCTGTAGAGGTGGATTATAATCCATTCATACCTTAATTGTAATGGTGATAAGCAAAACAGAGTTCCTGAGATTAATCAGTATTTATACAGCATTAGTAATTTGTCTGCACAGGCATTACAGTACATTTATGTAACAGTGGCACTTCAAAGGGAACAAGCTAGGCTAAGCTTCCCTTGGTGGTGAGGTGCTAACAGTTGTATGATGGCCTCAGAGTGCAGCACCAAAGAAGCAGTAAGACTTCACACAGCATGTTTAACAGGGAGGCACTGTGATCACTGAGGAAGGAGAGGTATGGTGAGGCTCATGCCTTACAGTCTGCATGTACTAACCTCTATGCTTCATGAACTACGAGTAACACAACTGCATAACTTGTAGTAGTGGAGGACTGCTTTTGTGTTCTCCCTTGGAAAGAGAACAAAAAAAATCCACAGCTATCCAATAAGGGAAATACAAACAGAAAGATCTTCTTAATGAAGGACCTACCTGAAAAGCATGCAGCTCACACTATCTCTCAAATGGGAAATCTGGACTGCACTGATATGTGCAGTATTGCTGCTAAGGGTGCTGCCTTTGCAAGTGTTAGCAATAAGATTTTTCCAGATGTACGGGACAAGGTAAGTCTCCCTTCAGTGCCACTTGAGATCCAGTAAGGATGACAGTTCAGTCCTGTTTGTTCATGCAAGGCTGTCAGCTCCTTTCAAAAGACAAGAAGCCCAGTGCGGGAGGGGAAACTACCAGTCTGGAGAGAAGGACACTACCATAAATTAGCATAAGATTTTTATACTCTCTGTAAGTTAAAACTTTTATTTTATTCCCCACCTTCCTTCAGTTTCAGAGAGAGAAACCATGCGTTCCAGAAGTAACAGTGCAGAAAGCCCAACCAGACCGAAGCCGTGCCAACAAAGGCCAAAAGGCCACCATAGAGAAGAAACAGGTTACAGTGGGAAAGGGAATGTGCAAAGAAGGCCAAAGGAGAAGGACGATGTGCCCCAAGCCAGCACCATCATAAGAAGCCCTAAGGCTGAGAAAAAGCAAAGAAGTTCTTTCAAGAAAAGAGAGGACCTCTCTCGTGATGATCTGCTATTTCTTCTTAGTGTCCTTGAGGGTGAATTACAGGTGACTTATTTTGTATTCCAAGTTAAAAAAGTTTTTGTTTTTTTTTTTCCCTCTGCACTTTACTGCAAACACACACAGCTTTCCTATTAAGGAAACATCCTATCTAGTTTGCTGGAGTTGGACTAATATAAACTACAAAGCATGTAAAACTAGAGGTTATCCAGATACTCAGAATAGTTATCAACATGAAAAGATGTTATTCTCCTAAATGCAAATATAATTTATTCACAGTGTTTGTATAACACTAAAACACTCGTGATCCACTGTATACAACTGTGAAATTCTCAAAGCAGAGAACTTGCAAAACTTTCCTATTATGCTGCCCTGTTGTAAGTATTTTGATTACAAAGTGTTTGTACTGTGAAAACTATATGGAGAAAATTGTAGAGACCTTTAAGATACGTTACTTAATTCCTTATTATCTTCCTTCTCCCATGAAGTCATGAGCATTATTACAATACAATCAGTACATGCCGACTCACCAGTACTAACTCATACAAAAGCTTTCTAACAACTTTTGTTAGCACATTAAAATATCCCTTTTATGTCCCATAATGCATGCAGTTAACATACCATACTCTGCAACATACCAGATTTTGAAGAAAGTGAATTTTTTGATCTGGAAAAAGTCAGCTGCCAAGCAGCCAATGATGCCAGGAGGCCAAACATAATTTCAGGAACTGGGAACCAGATTTCCAGTGAGAAAAGAGGAGATAATTCTACAATGGATAATTGCAAAGACAAAGTGACAGCCACTTTAAACAGCTTACAAGTAAAGAGACAAGCAAGCATCCAAAGTAGCTTCAATGGCTGTAGCACATTGTTTCATAGCTTATTGCCTAGACAGCACCTTCGTATTTTCCTCCTTAACATATGCAGGTATATTTACATAATACATGCTAATAGAAATGTTTAATGGAACACACATGCTATATGAGTGCTTTTTGATAGATACACCAGTCTCTGGGGGTGCTCACTTGCTCTGTCTAAACTAAGATTAAAATGCAGATGTCATACACTCCTCCATAAGAGTCCTCTTTTTCCACAAGAGAACTACATACACATCTATACATATACATTTATTTATTTATATTACCCAC